>NW_004949103.1:13279694-13330147 GCF_000317375.1 Microtus ochrogaster
TGTCACTAAGACAAAAAGGCAACCCACTGACTGGGAGAAGATCTTCACCAACCCCGCAACTGACAAAGGTCTGATCTCCAAAATATATAAAGAACTTAATTTTTTTTCTTAATAGATATCTGCTGTTCAAACATCAAACATAACTTCCAGAATAGATCGCTTTCTTCCACTGACTTAAGTGTTTAATAAAAATGAAGTCTTTGTACATGTAGGGATATTCTTCTGAACTTTCTTCTCACTTGCAGGTCTCTACATGGAAATGATGTTTCCGTTGTGCCAGAAGGTGCCTTCAATGACCTTTCCGCCTTATCACACTTGTGAGTACCTGGCTCATGGTTGCAGTGCTGGGATTAGATGATCTCTGCGGAGCACTCTCGGGAGTGTTCTCTACCTAACCCTTTGCTGGAATATAAGCCATACTTGATTTCGTCTTAAAAGAAAATGCAGAGAGTTACAAATTGGATATCTTATCACCTACAAGGAAATTTAAATTTCTCCTTTTGACTGGAAGTCTCCATTAATTGGGTGGTTTCTGCTGAGCTAAAGGAGCCTTTTCTATGAACATAGATTCCCAGCAGCACTGTCCATTCTCTCGTTGTTCTCTGATTCTTACCCAACTCCACTTCCCAAAGCTGCATCCCACATACCACTTCCTCTATGAATCATACACCGGTTCACTCAACCTAGATTCATTTAGACGACAAATATTACTTCTCATTGACAGTAATGCTGTGCAATACTGACATTGGCACGACTCAATATTTTATAGTCAGATAGTGCTTTGTGATGTTTCTTTGTATGTGCTCTCTCCGCAATCCATTTCTAATCTTCATATTTATACTTGCAATGAATATCATACTTGGAATAAATATAGAGGTAGAAATATATCATATATATGGCCATATATATGTATATATATGTATACATGAATGTATGTATGGCTATAAAGAAAAATATGTATGTAAAATTCAGGCACTGAAAGTTAGCACTGTTGAATGTCCTGTTACTAAATGTAATATTAAGATATCAATCCTAGTCCAAGAATAAGAAGCTTCCCCATGTGATGTTACACTTAAATCCAGCAGTCATATTTATCTGGTTCTTCCTGAGTGTCAAAGAGACTTTGACCTCAGTAAAATTCACAAATTTTAAAAATATTAGATATTTAGAAAATTCAGACAGACATCCTGTAGTTAATCATGTTTTGCCTGAGTTTACACACTCCTCAGATGTTCTGTTCATGAGATACAGTATGAGTAAATAGTTATTTTTGGGGGTGTGGTTGCCACTGTCTGAGAGAATGCTAAAGAAAGGAGGAAATGGATTTCGGGTCCTGGAACAGAAAAGGCCAACAGCATGAAAGATGGCTATCCTGCTTGACCTGAGAAAAGAGTTCCTTAGATGACTCTCGCCACAACAGTGATCCAGTTCAAATGTCTTTGTCTTGTCCCTGATCAGCCTTGCTTCTCAGTTATACATTTTTCTTTCATGTTGAGGCCATTAATAACTCTTCTCACCCACTTCTCTCTCCTCTGATTCAGGAGAGCATTTGGAAATGTCAATAGACATGAGAACAAATTAGTCAAAAACATCATTCTGCTCATGTTTTGATTTGAACTGTGTCGGGCAAAAGAAACAATTACTTCATTGTGACGCTTGATTCAAATTGGACATTTATTCTTACAATATAAGGTGTTATGATTCTACAAATATATTTTAGAGGGTTTCCTAAAGATGAGATGAGATTATGAAACAGATTATGATTAAACTATAAACCTCTGTTACTAATCAGAAAGTATTAATTGTGTTTGTAAAAACTGCCTTACCTACCATAACTTCTGTGTCCAAGCATGGTGAGTTTCTGAACCCGCTCATTAAGCCACTCATTAGCGATAATAACTTGTTATTAATATTGCCCTCACATATAGCTATTTTAAATAAAATTAGGTAATTATTTACATAAGCGGGTTATTCCAGCTCCTGCTAGCTGTAGTGATGTCAGACATGCTAGCTGCTATCTCTTGTCTCCTCCATTACTATTATTATTCGTATAACTAAATGCAGGGTTCTAAAGAGAGACCAGAAAATGGCAGACCAGAGAAAATGTAAATAAGCTCTGGAGAATGGGCTTCATTTGTCTTGATGATGATCCTTTAACTGAAGCAACTTCCCTAGCCTTTTCCATCTAATCAATATTCCCATATAGTGTAGACTTTTCATATCCACTGTCACCTCCCAGAGAGGTCAACCTGCACATTACAGACGTCTTCTAAATTTTGCTGCTGTGTAGCTACTACTGAAGATGACTTGTGTTTGTCCATTTTTCGGTCTCCCTAGAAATGAGAGTTCTTTGGGTGGGGCAGTCAAGAATGAGTTCCTGTTTATACTAGAGTCCTCAAAATCTTGCATGGTAACTGTGTTCTCAAATGCAAGGAGTGCTAACGTGCACTTGGAATGTACTTACATCCAAGGTAAATGTGTCTCTTCACATATGAAGATACCTTGTAAAGCCCAAGAAACTGTTATCATAATTTATCCCTGCTTCACCAAAATAAAAAAGTGGTAATCTGCAGTTTTCTTCTAAGTTGTTGACATCAACAAAACCATAGGGATTTTTCTACTGAGCATCACTGTGAACCTGTTCCGTTAGGAAATAACAATACTTCCATACTTGTGTGTGTGTGTATGTGTGCTTTTGTGGTGTTCTTTTTCCAGAGCGATTGGAGCCAACCCTCTTTACTGTGATTGTAACATGCAGTGGTTATCCGACTGGGTGAAGTCGGAATATAAGGAACCTGGAATTGCTCGCTGTGCTGGTCCTGGAGAAATGGCAGATAAATTGTTACTCACAACTCCCTCCAAAAAATTTACATGTCAAGGTATGGCTTTTAAGGATTTGTGATTCTTTTGAAAAGCTCTCTGCATTCATTACCACAGAAATGGCAGTCTCTAGTGAGTAAACTTCAAAGGTCTAGTTGAAAAGAGTTTGTGATCTCTGCCCATCTACTTGAACAAGGGAGGCCCTTTCCTGTGACTCCTAATTAAAGCACCATGCTATTCAAATCCATCTTAGATCCACTGGAATGGATAGATGTTCTTGAAAATGCACAAATTGAAAATGGCTTTCTTTGTTTCTAATCAATAAAATGTTTTGCTTTTGCTTTATCTGAATATGCCCCTGCTACCCTGCTTTTAGCTTTGCCAGGGCCTTGTGGCTTTCTCATCCCAGGTAAGCAGAACCAAGCCAAGCCTCCCAGTGTTCCAGCCAGGCCTTCCCACTCACCCCCGCCTCTGTGCTGAGATTCCCTGTGTGAATACTCCCTCTTGCTTGCTTCTACTCCTGCCTCTTCCCTTCCTTGCCCCTTTGCACTTGTGCAAATTCTAAATACTATCTTCTCTCATTCTGAGAATAGTAAATGTAAACATTCATAGTATAAAGGGAAAATCTAAGTGGAGAAATAAAAACATTAGTAAATATTTTTTTGCAAAAAGAAATAAAACTAAGTATTGGTCACATTATGTGTACATAATCACTGTTAGAATTATTTCATGCATCATTCTATTCACAGAAATCAAATATGTGGATTTAATTGATAATTTTTGTCATTCTTCTTAACTTGTTAATACTTCTAAAAACCTACTCAGCATTACTAGAGAAGAAAAGAATATTGAAAGTTCTATATGTAAAGTAAGGCAATATAAAGCCTTGATATTATGGAATACAGAGCAGTTTGTGGTGTGATTAATCCATCCTACATTTTCATTCGCTTCTAAAAAAACTAAGCCTCTAAAACTTGTGTTTTTAAAAACTGCCTTACATACCCATAAAGAAAAACTTACTTAAGGAAACAACACGGGGTAGCGGCTCACCTCATGCACTGTGAACCCCAGTTGACCTGGTTAAATCCACAGGCTAATTTTCCAGTACCTTAGGAAAACCTAATTTTATGACATAACCAAACTGTGTCTCAGTTTCCTCATGTGTGAATAGACAGGCTAGTATTAGCATGAACTAATTTTAAGATTAAACAAGTGGACAAGGCTGAAGAGGTAGCTTAGTTTGTCAAGTGCTTGCCTTGCAAGAATAAAGACTTGTTCACTCTCTAGACCACATGTGACAAAATAAAACAAGCAAACAAACCAAACACCAAACAGACAGAGCAGTACTTGATTAAAATCCCTAGGATGGTTGAGATGGAGCTCTAATGTTCGGTAGTCATCTAGCCTAGTGTCTTGACTAATTCCAGGCTACTGAGATAAGAAAAGAGGGGAAGGACTGGAGAAATAGCCCAGTCACTAAATTCTACAGCATCTCCTTGATAAATGATTGCTGTATAAACGTAAGAACCAGTGTTTGGATTCTTAGTATTTGAGTAAACGCGCAGTCACACACACACACAAAAGAAGGTGGACAGTGCTTGAGGAACAACAACTGCAGTTATATCCTGGCCTTTATCTACTTGCATACTCACGCAGCACTTTTCTACAATTCTCAATTATATGCGCGCACACACATATTTTACGAAAATGAAATGACTGGGAATGTACAAATCACACTGCCTTAAACATAGAAAACACCCAATATAGCTATGCAGTTAAGGGCATTGCTCTAACATTCCAAGACACCAACAACCATACCATCAGACAACACCCCAAGTTGGGGTAATATTGAAGAAGAATCTAGAGAGATGAGCTAATTTTATTAGAAATAAAAGCATGATTCCACTTAGTATGGTGCTTATTCTTTAATAGTAACAATAACAATGACTTTTCTCTGGATTGGGGTTATTTTGCTCTATCTGGAGTGCTTTATCTTCCCATGATTCCTATGTAACAACTATGCACTTCCCACTTGAGATACCAAAACTGTAGTTATAATGATTGATGTAGTTATAATGTAGTTATAATGATTCCAAGTAAAGGGGCTACAATTTGAAGAATGTATATCTGCCATCAGAACTCACTACTGCTTCACTTAGGAGTTTCAATAGAAAGGTTTTCTACATAAACCACTGGTAGTAATAGGCATACAGCATTGCTATACTGGTATACCAAGGAAATCAAAATTGAGAACTCTCCGCCAGTAATGATTTGTTTGGCTGAAGGCAATGCATTCTAATCTACTATTGGAACAATCCACTCAGGGAAATCTCATGAGTCCTGTCTTGTGAGCATTTGTGCTTTATGATCTTGAAAGCAGTAAAATGATGTGGCCTTAAATATTTTATAATTTTATATTTTCATATTTAAATTAACTCCCCCATTATTTATGGCAGTGTAAAATATTTTTTCTTTATTCATGAGAGTTGGCTAAATACAACCTCTTCTTTTAAGACTTATCAATAAGCAATCAAATTATAACAGGAAAACAAATACTTTTTATTTAAAGACACAATTGCCATGGTGGCGCACGCCTTTAATCCAAGCACTCGGGAGGCAGAGGCAGGCGGATCTCTGTGAGTTCGAGACCAGCTTTGTCTACAGAGCTAGATCCAGGACAGGCTCCAAAGCCACAGAGAAACCCTGTCTCAAAAAAACAAAAAAAAAAAAAAAAAAAAAGAAAGACACAATTGCATTGTCAGGTGTAGATGTAATTTTTCTACAAGTAAATATCTGTGCTATTATTTTGTGTTAATGATTTTCATTAAAGTATGTATTCTTTATTTCTATTATGTTTCCTATATGGCAAATTACATTTTATGATATAAAAAATAAAGGAATTAGATGAAGTAGAAGGTAATAGCATATTTAGTTAGCAAGTGAGAGCATTCTTGAATGGAAAAAGGTGGTAATGATCATAAGCTGTCTTTGTAGCCACATGTTTGCCTTCTTCACATTAGCACTGGCATAATCAAGTAGTCTTCGATCATAAAAAGAATGCCACTGTGGTTTATTGTCATTGTTGACTTCAAATACCCCTTAAAGCTCCTGGTTTAGTAAGATTTAACGATGCACTCAGCTAAATTATCCACTTCTTTCATTTAATAGACATTCATTAGCAACTCAAATGAACGAAACAGTGAGAATTCTACTGGAAATATAAGATATCTTTTATCCATTAACAAATATTGTTAGAGCGCCTATCAATTATAAAGCAATATTCCAACATGTTAAGGATGCAGTAAATGATAATTACACTCATATTTGCATGAGGCTTATGTTTTTACACAGTTAAAATAATAGAGAATCTAAGTGACAGAAATATGCATATGATGGAAATATTCAAATCTGTCTAATTAGATTAAACAATTATGGATTTGAGTGATAATCAGAATTGTAATGACATGTGGCCAGGGGACGTGAGAGCAGGACATAGTGCAAGGGACAAGGACTGAGATAGAAGTTTTTCACAGCTAGAAGTCCAAACCAGACAGGGGGACTACAAAGTTCATTGGGACTTAGTGGTGCATATGTATAATCCCATTTCCTCAGGATGCTGGGGCAAGAAGAGCTCAACCCTGCCTGAGCTACAGGGCAATTAGACAAATAGTGATTCCCTTCCTCAAGAAAAAAGAATGTAAAAACAGAACTGAGCATGTGCGTGTGGATTGTCTAGGATGCTTGAAGTTGTACTTTCAATGCCCAGTAAACAGAAGTATGAGGAGCTCGGGGAGAGAGAGAGAAGAAAAAGAGAAGGGAAAGGAAGCAGAAGACAAAGTGGAAGAGAAGGAGGAGGAGGATCATCTTCATCACTTCTTTACTTCATTATTTTTGTAGAAAAGCTCAAACAACAAGTAATCCTAGGAACTTCTTATCCTAAAATATTAGCATTACACCATAATCTGCTTTATTGCATTTCTTCACCTAATTTTACATATTAGTAATCCTGTCCGTTCTAGAATTGTAAGGGAAGATGATACATATCTCTCCATAACGGCATTGAAATAGTAGTGGTTTCCTTAAAGAGATTCACATTTTCCTTTGGAGGAGAAATTTTGAACAGCTTGAGTTGAAGCCTCTGGCTTTGAACCACAAAATTGTTACATAAAATTAGCCTTAGTTATGAACCAAGGTAAAGAAGGTTAAATAATGTAGCTTAAACTACAGATGATGAAAAATTTACTGGTTAGACCAGCTTGGAAGCATTATTCAAACCCAGTCCAAACATTTTACATTTTCATATCTCATGCCACTAACTTATAACTTTATCTTTGAAATAACATTAGTTTGGAGGATTTTTTTAATGTGTTCATCATCAGAAGAAAATGTGGATATATAAATAGTTATCTGCAAAAGGCATCACTCATAAAAATAAGAGGGACTAAATAAAATTTTGTTACGCTTTTTAACATTTGAAATTGCAAAAGATTTAACATATATATATATATATATATATAATCTAAAATTTATAGTCCATACTTGAATATTTTGTAACCATATTCTCCATAATAACACTAATTACCTGAAACATTTACTGTTTATCCTAATCCATCCTGGCTCAGGAAGTTCTTTCCTTGCCAAAGGCACATATATACAGTCAGGAAGCATATCCAGTGGGCTCAGAAGATTTTTTAATCACCCATCATCAACTTTCTTTTTCCATCCTATGCTGGGCGTATGAAAAGAGCAATGACGTCTGTCCTGCTGAATCCGGAGACATCATTTTAATTATCCTCATTAGCTCTTCTCGTCCACGTTAGAAGTAGCCACTGTTTCTTCTTTTACATTTTCTTTGCGTCTTTCTTAATGTACTTTTCTGGTAATAAATTTTTTTCTTAGCTGTTCATGGAGTTTAATTCTTAGTCTTATTAAACGCTGAATATATTTGCACCAATGGCAACAAATAACGGGCTAGGAAGTTCCTCCTGCAATCCATGATCCTATTTCAATTTCTTTCATAAATCTTCTGACATAACAGCGTACATAAATTTAAAATGTGCATTTCATCACATGTGCTATCATTGCCCTGAGTTTTTCACACTAATTGGCACATGCAGATCTCTACTGCTGAACTGTAAGGTTTTTGAGGAAACGCAGGCATTTCATTTGGATTTGATCCTCTGAAGCCTAGCATCTTACACAAAGCAGATGCCCATTAATATTTGCTGAATGCTAAATATGCCTTTGATAATATTGCTTAAGAAATTCTGTAATAGCAAGTATAACATACGGCCATACTTTTAAACAAGGTCTCCTTTCAGTCCAATTGCCTGGTATCAAAAGTCCCCTATGTGGAGTTTTCTTTCATGTACTTTGGACAGGAGTTTGTTATTGGACTAGTGTTTCCAAAGGTTCAGAGAATAAAGGCAGGTTCTGGGATCATAGTTAGAAATTTTTTTTTTTGGTCTGGAGCTTTTGGTAATAAATCAAAGTGAGATAGAATTCTCAGCGGTGGCTACACTAGGGTAAGGTGCATAGCTCGCGGTGGGAGTCTTGTAAGCAGGTCTACCCTCAGACTTCAGTGGATTTAAATTCAGCAGTCTCTCTATTAAAGCATGTTACAGATACAGAGTGCTAACCAAACTTTCTTCTCATTTTCACTGTGAAATATTAAGTAAGCTAAACACACCTCTACTCATATAGCCAATACTGCAGTGGTTTCTTAAGCTAAGCTTGATCTAAATCAAAACAGGTTAGCATACACTCACCTCCTTCCTCTCACTGACAATTTCAAATAGCCGTCTCTGTGAGGGGAGATGACTTTCTCGGTGGTGCACATCTGGCTACTTTGTTGTCAGGAAATATCCCTTGGAAATAATTAGCTTCAAATTAAGGGAGAGAGAGAGAGAGAGAGAGAGAGAGAGAGAGAGAGAGAGAGATATCACAGCTTCTTGCCATTGCTGTATTATTTCTATTATTCATGGTCCACAACAGATTCACAAATCAAACTTGTGTTTCTACCACATGAAGTCATTAGCTGACTACTATTAGACCATTAGAGGGCATCAGGAAAAGACACGGAGAGAATATGCTGCACAGAAAATGAATTGCAGATTGGAGTCAATTAAAGACTGATGATATGACTTAAAAATCTGAACTATAAGTAGGAAAATGAATAGAAACCATCGAGGTGCCAGGGAAATGATTCTAAAGGATTGGACTATAGAGAGAAGCAAGGTTGGTGCAATCAGGGAGATGGAAGAAGGACCAATCAATCATCCTCTCTAACTGAAATGCCAAGGAACCAAAGAATGCCTAGCAAGAAAAGATGTTCTAAAGGATGCAACAGTGGTACCTATATTCTGGAGATTACCAATAGCTACCTTACTGAATTTAAGGCCACTCAAAATGGGAAAGTTCTTGCCTTGCACTGTAAATTCAGCTGTCTCAGTTTTGGTGACGTCATGAGATTTAGAGGAGAATTTACTATTGCCACTTACCTAAACAAGTATAATTTCTAATTGCATTCTAAGACTTATTCTCATATCAGTATATGAGGGTAGCTCTCACTGCTCATCACAGAAGCTTCCCTCTACAAGAGATAAAGAGCATGACCGGAAGTCACAACTTGTCAAAATAAGCACACTGCACACATTTAAGTCTCATGAGAGCTGGAGGACCAGAATATTTGCTGTGAGACACTTCTATGAAGAGGGGCATGAAAAAGGAAAAGATGGGAAATATGTTGAATGAAGTTAACCTAAGTAGTTACCAAACTGATAGGTTAATAATGATTTGGGGGTGCTATACAAGTGTCCCCAAAGCAAATACCCTTGCTATTGTGCTAGGACTTGTGTTCAATGAAATGTGGGATTGAACTGACTACTACTTGTTTCAGTGACATAGGGACCTATGCAGAGATTGCTACTGGTAAAATATGATGGACGTTCATTTTTCAAAGTATTTGTACCTTCTATGTAAAGATGTGTATTTGCCGTTCTGCCAGTCTAGTGAAGTTGCAAAAAGGGAAACTAAGGGTCTTTCACAAGCCATATAAATATTAGCATTAAAGGAACATGACTTTACAGAGAACAGTTCAATTTTCACATTTTGGGTCACAGATCATATAGTGCGAAGAGCAGAAATTTTCTGGGGCTGATCTGTGTTAATCAGACTTTTCACAGATTACAAGGTTTCTATAAAGTGTGTTACAAAATGTGAGGACTGATAGGTTCATTTCAGCGGTATCTTGTTGCTAGAGAAGATAAACTGGACATATCACCTGCCACATCTTGTACTAATGAACAAAATGACTCAAAAGAATACAAAGGAGTATATAAAAGACACTGTATTTTCTAGATACTGTCATATACATAAAATAGCCCTGGAACTTTTATTAAGCCGACTGAGGTTGAGATATAGGTCATTGCCATGTATAGTTTCCAGAAATGCTATTCAGTGCTTAAAGGAATTCATATCATGACAGTGGTGTCATTAATTTCAGCTTCTAATGACCTAAGCTGGGAAGCCAGAGTCCTGTTGTTACTTAGAAGTCTCATACTGCTCACAGTTCAAAGGCCTACTTTGGCATTCCTGGGCATGATGTGGTGATACTGATTTCTGGTACCATCCTAGAAGAGAATCGTGTAAACCTGAGTGACAAATAACTTTACCCAAATCTCACCATTCTACTAAGGCATATAAATGAACTTAGGTGATGACAAAAGAGAACGCATCCCTTTCTCACGTTTGTCTATTCATTGGTAGGTCCCGTGGATGTTACTATTCAAGCCAAGTGTAACCCCTGTTTATCCAATCCATGTAAAAATGATGGCACCTGTAACAATGACCCAGTTGATTTTTATCGATGCACCTGCCCATATGGTTTCAAGGTAAATACAAATCACAGCTGGGATATAACACTTCTATTGTATGTTTTCTTTTTTGTTCTGTGTGTTCTAAGAGCTGGCTTGTTTTATTTGTACTTAACACATGCATTTCTTCTCCAGGGGCAGGACTGTGATATTCCGATCCACGCCTGTATCAGTAACCCCTGTAAACATGGAGGAACTTGCCATTTAAAAGAAGGAGAGAATGATGGATTCTGGTAAGTAGCCTGGCTATTACCTCCTTTGTCTGACATACAGTAACAAACTAACTAAACAAATGTGCACAATTCTTCTCAAATAAGAAGCCATTGTTTCAAAAAGAATGTTTGTGCAGAGATCACATATATTAATTTGGTAAATTTTCATATTTTATAGTTGCAAAAAGGAAATGTAACATTTATTTATTGTTGCAAACCATCAAAGACATTACACAAAGAATTGCAGATAATGCAATTTTAAAAATCAGATTCACACTTAATTTTAATCATGTGAATATGTACATATGTGTGGGTGTGTGCAGTTGCCTCAGAGAGGCAGAAGTGTGTGATTTTCTCACAGTCAGAGTTATAGATGATTACCTATAAACTACCCAATGAAGGTGAGCAATATGTGCTCTGAACCACTGAACACAACATCTGTGAGAACAAACAAAATCCCAGAAGAACGGGAAGAAGCTCATAAAGTCCTGCGGCGTATCATGCCTGATTGCGCAGTCAGGCGTGATGCGCCCTATGCGCTGCCATACAATTCGTGAACCGGGCAAGGGGCTGGAGATTGAAATTCACAAAGACACACAGACGGAGACACGGGTCATCCTTGATGTCAGAATGCTCCAAGAATGCCCCCTTTATTGTGTCCAGGGGCAGCTTATATAGGGATAGCCATGCCCCAGCCAAACACACCAGAAACTACTCCCCTGCCATCAGGAACTCCTGAGGGTCTCATGCTTAGAGCAGCTGCAAGCATTACAAGTTGTTTACCAGAAATTCGGGATCTGGGGGTTCACAGTTCTCAACAAAGTCCACCCATAGCTGAGGCACGATTGGCGACTGAGTGCTGCTGGTCGAGTGAGAGTCAGTTTTCTTCAAGGCTGTAGCCCTTGAAAGGCTACCCATGTTTCAGTAGAAGTGTCTGCACCAATGCACATATAGCTGGCACCAAGTGAATTCAATGGGTTACAATGTAAGAGAAAACACATGACATTGTGCAGGAAATGTGATTGGGTGCTAAGGGATGAACTGCATGGGAAACAAAAATGGGCGAACTCAATCAAAGTATCTTATATCCATGTATAAAATTCACAAACAATAAAAAGTAGTTAAAATATCAGAACCAGTACTTCTTTATTTATAAACAAAGACCATGAGTTGTTCCCAGCTTGAGAATAAGCAGGATCTAGGACTGTGTAGGAAATGTTGCTTGTCCTTTGTACTTAAAAATGTATTGTGATTTATTGACTTTGAAGATGATGGATCCATTTGCCATCATTAAGCTCCATAAATTTTCCTTTTTAAATGGCTTCTTCTGGTTTGTTAGCTAGTTCCTTATAATTTCAAAGCATTTGAAAAATCAATTTTGTGTAGTTAAAAGCTTTGTAACTGGCGTATATATTTATGCTTTTTAAAAATATTTTGACCACGAAGTTTTAAAATGCATCCAAAAAATGTCTTGGCTTTACCCCCTGATGTTTAGGTGTGCTTGTGCTGATGGCTTTGAAGGAGAAAACTGTGAAGTCAATATTGATGATTGTGAAGATAATGACTGTGAAAATAATTCTACATGTGTTGATGGAGTTAACAACTACACATGCCTTTGCCCACCAGAGTACACAGGTATGAAGACTAGAAAGTGTTATGTCATCAATTAGTGAAACAATTTAAAAGCATCAGCACACTATTATATTTATTTACAAAGCCATTTTATTAAATAACTGGGAAATTTAATTGTAATAACAGAATTACACAAGGACATTTCATCCCACCAATTTAAAGATGCAGCAAGCTCAGTTCAACCCATGCACCCTTTCTTTAAGGTCATGATCTCTAGAAGAACAAAAAGGATGCTGTCATGCTGAAACTTTTGGTCCCAATAATTCAATGACATTTTCTTTCAAACTATTTTCTTTGTACTATCTTGTTCATATATGTTTTTGCATTTCTTTACATAGCCAAAACATGACACAGCATTTGACATTAAGAATGCCCATACTCTATCTTCAGTAGCAAAGGCTTACCTCCTTTAAGTTCTGCCCTTCAATTTGTGCTCCTTCAGGAAAATGAGCTTCTTGAATGTCTTAGGAGACTATTACTTTTTTTTTTTACCAACATTTTGTCTCTGGTTGATAAACCTGATCAGACTATTCAAATTCCTAAACTTTCTTTTCAATTTAGAACAGATTTCTATAAAGTCAGCACCAAATTTCTGCCTTAT
The DNA here is from genome assembly GCF_000317375.1 of Microtus ochrogaster. Taxonomy (NCBI): domain Eukaryota; kingdom Metazoa; phylum Chordata; class Mammalia; order Rodentia; family Cricetidae; genus Microtus; species Microtus ochrogaster. The sequence goes on from NW_004949103.1 coordinate 13,292,834, forward strand.
TTTGAAAGAATAGCTTTTCTGTGTTTGTGGGACTGTGCATAAGAAATGCCATAGTCAGTATTTCCTTTAACAAAGCATCCAGAGGTCATGGAGAAGGATGATGGTACCAGTGTTATTTCTAAAGATAAACACAGAAGTAGATTCTGTCACTGTTTCAGGAGCTACTATTTTCATTTTACTTAGTGTTTTCATTGGTCATATTTATTTCATATAACAGTCATAGTTGATTTCAAATAGTGAAATAATTATCTAGGTAGCTAAGATTAATAATTCTAAGCATAAAATACAACCATAGCTATGCAATTGACTTTCCCAAAGTTCAGAAGGAATAATATTTGAAATTTCTTGTTATGGGAAATACAAAAATTTGTGTTGTTCTAAATGTCTTCTTTGACAGGAAAGTACTTTTTATTATAGGAAATTGGAAAATAGAATAATGAGGCTCATTTTTAACAACATAGATGTTCTTAGATCTTTCAAATATTGCCCTTTCCATGTTTTCACAGTAAAACACTGGATGTAGACAGATGGATAGATGATAGAAGATAGATAGATAGATAGATAGATAGATAGATAGATAGATAGATAGATAGATAGATAGATAGATAGATAGATAGATAGATAGATGATAGATAGATATAGATAGAAAGATAGATAAAATAGATAGAGATTAAAATTGGGTAATTATAGATACATACATATATAGCTATCATGCTAGGAGTCAGAATTTGATCATTCTTTACTGTTTTGCATTAACAAAGTATAGCAAGTGTATGGCAGACAGATTTTTGGTGTTGTACAGGCTTTCTCACCCATCTCTACCACTATATCACTTGTCAGATATCTTCCTTTAGCTTGTGACCATAGATTTAACTCCCTTGTACATAGGCTGAGCTTATGAGATCTATTGGATTGGCTATTTATATGTGTTTAAGAAGTTCACTGTTAAACAAGAATCTGTTTATTAGTCATACCATGGATCAAACTGCTTTCTTTCTCCATCACTGTTGAGCTCTTAGAAAAGGCTTATAAACCCACGTATTTTTGACTTCTATGAACCCATTATATTTGATTCCACCAGAAAATCAAACTTTATAAGATGATTAAAGCTCTGTATGCTCTTCTAAACACAGAAACCAGGAATTTATATCTTGAGATAACATGTGAGCAAAGGTCCTTGTATACCTTTCTATGATGATTTGCATAAAGTATAAATACATCCAAGTTAGTTTGGAGCAGGCCCCGCTGCACTGCTGTGCAGTTTCCTAATTCTAACTCTGATGAGTCACAGCAATTCTTGAGTGTTTCTCTTACCTGCTCCGGTCCAGTTCCCAAACACTGCTGTGCCTTCCTAACAATTTATTTCTGTGTGCCCTCCTCTGAGACAAGATGCAGTCTTTTTTCTCCAACGATGTCAGATTCCATCTTTGCACTATATAACAATAATTCAAAGCTTAGCCCAACCAATTCTTTGCTAAAATGTGACATTCATAAAAGTAGCCAGGGATGACCCCCACTGTATCTTTCAAAAGCATTTGACTCTGAAAAGGAACTTAGACAGCATTACTCCTTTCACTTGCGGTTATTACAAATAATGCTTTGCCTTCATTTGGGCAAAAGATCAAGACAAATATTGAACTAGAGACTGTGCAGGACATAGAGCAGAGATCCTACCTTTATTATGTTGGCCTGAGTTCCTGGGTCATGAAGGGTTTGACAACTTGGCAATTGAGAAGATATCTAAATGAGATGAACACATAATTCATCTCTTAATGGTAGAGTTTTGTGTACATCTGAAATGAGAGCATTTATAAGATGTCAAACAACCATCTTCAGACTTTGAGATTGGTGGCATATAGGTGACCTTCAATGATAGTGACGCTTATGTCCAAATCTAGAATTGTGTGTCCTGTTTAATCCATTGCATTACAGAGGGGTTTCCTCAGAATATGTTTTTATTGTTTTACATTTAGGATGGAATTTGGTTAATGAATGTGAGTTCTGAGAACAAAAACTCTTCTTTACTCACAGAATATAATAATACTGCCCTTGTTCTCAAAAATCATCTAAGCTGCAAGGTTTTTTTTTTTTTTGCCTTTTGATTTTTTTTTTTTACCCTGTATCTCAAAGGCATACAATAAAAACATGAATTCCATGTGATAGCAGCAAATAAAGCTTCACCATGAAAGCTTGTAAATCATCATGGTGACAATGCTTGCATTTCACATCTATGTCAAAATGAACCACTTGTCCATGGAGAAAAGGCAGAGACCTGAAAAGAATCTGACAAGCAAATCAGGAAACGACAAGTAGCCTGTAAATCTGAGCTACAAGTAGTTGAATAAGATAGCCCAACATTCATCCATGTATAAAGGCACAGATAAACAAACCCAGAGTAAGCAAACATCACAGCATGTAGTTTATGAATTATTCCCTACCGCCTCTGCTGGAAAGATTGAGAACATAAAATGTCTGGGTCAATGGTGTTTTCTGTTATCTACATTTTACTGGATTCTCCCCCCGTTACTGATCATGCATCATTCTTTATACACTAGGGCCCCTCTACTCTCCTAGCTGGAAAAAACCTCATTGCTAGTGTTATTCAGAAAAGTTTAATTTTTAAAAGTTTAGTTCCCTGTGATTTATATTTGGAGATATGAAATTGTTTAAAAATAATTCTGTATTTTTCATTCAGCTTTGGAGATTTGGGGACTTGATTTGTTTAGTTTTTTTTCCTTAATTATTACTGTATACTTTCGGTAAACAAACATTTCTTAAGGGAAAGTTTTCAAGGAATTCCTGAGGTTAAATTAACTCATAATATGTAAACTGAAAATTGGGAATGTGGTATGACTACAGTATTGAAACCCTGGAAAACTTTTCTTAGATGGAATTAGATGTGGAGATGATATGGGACCAAAAAAAAGTTTTTAGTAGTAAATATTGGACTGGGGATGTTTTCCAGCTGTCTTAATTCTGGATCTGTTTTGTCAGGAACATGTGTCTTCAATAATCCTCTCACAGGGCCATATAGAAGTATGAACTAATAGATAATATTTCAAGATTTTCTATTAAATAGAATTCTTAAGCACAATATCAGTGTCCATATTAACGGGACGTGTTTATTCTCAGAGTCTGTCTTATAGAAAATATAACGAACTCTTTAACTTTCCCATTTTGTCTCTGGGTCCCTACACAAGTGTTTACTTCCCATCTACTCCAGTAAAGCTGCAGGTGTCAATCACACAACTTAGACGCCAATCTCTAGCTCGCTATGGTGGCTTTTACTTTGGTCCTATTCTTCTCCATGTTTGTATGTTCGGCCAGGTGTAGGTAAGACGGCTAAGCCTGGCTGCAGTTTGCTCTCCCACCCTCGCTTCTCTGTTGTTAATGCTGCACGTGGCTTTTGTGTGTGCTGCTGTTGCATTGCAATGTAAAATGTCTTTTGTCTCTTCTGTCTTTGTCGCTGCCAGCTGCTAATCTGAATGAGGTGGAAAAAGGTTAGTTGCTCTTTTTAAGTCTATTATGGTTTTCACTTTAGTGCTCCTCTGTCTTTTAAAGCTGCTAGATTTTACTGGATGTTCTGGGTAAAGATTTTGACAAGAGATCAAGTCAGAAAGTGTTACGTCCAATCATTCCTATAGATCCTTGGTATATGTATAGCTGCATGAAACTATAATATGCTTCATTGAAATGCACTTTATTTCTAATTTTCTCACCCTGAGTGGGAAAAATTATCTAAAAGTTAAGTCTTATTTTTTATTTCCTAACTTTAAAAGATAATCATAAGAATATATTATTTATATAATGAAAAAATAGATCCTTTAGTGCAGTGTATTTACTATACTTAGTAAAACATTTAAGGTAGTGAAGATTTATAAGTTTAATTTCATAGCTTTACTATTATGTACTGTGAAAAATATCTGAAAATGTGGATTGAAACATTTTCTACAATATGAATGGGGTTGTGTCTCAATGATAAGGGGTTTGCCTAGCATGTAGAGGACCCTGGTTCCAACCCCAGAACTGCAAAAAAAGTAAATGTAAAAATAAAATATGTATATTATATATATAAGTTAATATACATGTGAATAATATAGTTATAATATGTGCTGCCTATACATGTGAATTCATTAAAAATGTATTATATATGAAGCGTCCTACCAAATAAATATGACAAAGCTCAAGCGATTGATTTATATGGTGAAACTGTCAAGTTGATATTGCTGAATTCAGTGAGTTCTAAGCAGTTTTCTTAAGGCATTAGAAGATTTGGTGCATAGTCACTAACCTCAGTGTAGTTACTGGGCTCCCAAACATACCCAGAACTAAGAAGGGGACATACAGTTGGTAGATCACTAGCCACGCTGAAAGCATGTCACAGAATCTTCATGAACACGTGTTTTATAGACTAAGCGTTCTTACTAATGGCACTGTTTCTTAGTTGTTCATGTTCCTAAATGACTCCAGGTTTCAAGTGCAGGAAACAACAGTGTATGCTAGAATTAATGGGTCCTGATATAAAGGAAGCGCTTGCAGAATTATAGAACGATGCAGAAATACAGATTATCTCCTCCTTTGTTGTTGAGAACTTCCTTTTCTGTTACTGTGTTCAGGTGATTACTGTGTTTGCTCACTTAGTCATATTGTATACACAGTGAAGTTGGAAAACATAAAAAGCAATTTCATCTGTTAGGCTAAATATAGGACTGCTATACATCTGCTAACGTATCCAGTACTTCCTTGGTTTAGTATCATCTTTCCATTTTATAAGTACAAAAACTATTGATGATCTATCTTCCCGAGGCCAACTCTATCTCCAAATCACACCATAAACTATTCTGTCGCAGGAATATATACTCTACTAGTAATGTGATCACATTCTCAAAAACAAGTTTGTCAGTGCACGATTGCTTTAAATCACCATGTGGTTTCATGTATTGACTGTATTTTCCACTTATGTTCACAAAAATCTGTCATTGCAAAGATTTTGTAGTTGATTTAATTTTCTTTTAAAGGAAAACATTTGTGGTTGGTACTAATGGCAGTAATTTTTATGTCTATAAATAAAAACAGTAAAATGCTAAAGAACAGCATTATAAATAAATGGCACTTTATGATACAGTGTGTACTTACTTGAGAATATACACCATGTAAGTATAGTGTCTACCTGAACCTACAGCATCCACTGTAACTGAGACATCTTTGGCTAGAACCTATCCCACTTGAAGCTACTTTTCACAATACACGACATTGTTAATTATTTATGCAAAACAAGTTTTTCTTCCTGTTTCTTCTGATTGCTAGACACAATCATCCTTGTGGACCTTTGAAACAACTAATTATGTTCCCAAAACTCAAATGCATGAAGGCAATTTATTTTATTAGATGCCATTTAGAGAAAGGACTTAATCAGTGTCTAAACAATAATTCTGAGAATGAAATTACACTTTGCCCCCAAGATAATTGATAGTAGGTATAGGGGACTGGAAAGATTTAGTCTTTAGACTTCTATCATGGAACCAATGTCTATAAAACTAGGGCCTCTCTGGTTTAGTTATTTTCTTCTGTGACACAGGAATGATGACTTCTCTCCTCCTCCATTTAGATGTTTGAGAATAAAAATCAAGTAAACCATCTATAGGAAAGCATAGAGATGGGAAATTTTCCTACTTCTGGAATGTTGGGGACACGCCTGCTTTGACAGATTGTAGTAACAGGAGCCGCGGAGCTGCCCGCTTGGCTAGCTTTACCCGAAATAATTACATGGAAACTGTATTCTTTTAAACACTGCTTGGCCCTTTAGCTCTAGCCCTTACTGGCTAATTCTGATATCCCGATCAACCCATCTCTAATAATCTGTGAGCCCCGGTCTTACAGGGAAGATTCTAGCCTACATCCATCCTGGGTCGGAGCTTCATTGCGTGTGTCTGCCCGGGAGCGGGGCATGGCATCTCTCAGAGGCGTCTGCCCCTGAGAGGAGAGCTGTTGAGTCTGAGCTCACTTCCTCTTCCTCCCAGCATTCTGTTCTGTTTACTCCACCCACCTATGTTCTAACCTATGAGGGCCAGCCAAGCAGTTTCTTTATTTTTTTAACCAATGAAATCAACAGATTGATATATGACACTCCCACATCAACAGATTTTGCATTATTTAGACTGTCTGATGTTGTTCTTTCACATAGAAGAATGGGAATTTGATAGATAGCTCTACCTGAGAGATGTGCACATAAAATAGATATTTCCCTATTTTTTCATTACATTTACTTTATTTTTAAGTTTTTACTCTTCTATTCATTGTAAATACAAACACTGTATTTAGGGCTAGGTAGTCATTTATCTTAGCCCTTGACATACTGGCGCTTATACAAGAACATATCTACAAAATGTTTTGGACAAGGACATTTTGAAAGCTGAAGAGCTCTTGACAGTGTTTTTAGGCTTTGTGAATCATTTCAGTATTTGTAATCTCTTCATAAGAGGGAACTACCTTTGTTTATTCTGCATCAAAATATGCAGTCTACACTTTAAGGTCACTATTTCTATGGACATAGCTGAGGTCTTCCAATTAAGAAAGTTAGTGATGTAGTCTCTGTTATCCACTTTAACTGAGAAAGTACTTTGGCAGTCTTGCAAGGTCATGTGGTTTCTATTCATCTTCCAACCTTTCAGAGCTCTTAAAGGCATTTGAATCGCAGAAAACAGTTTTAGGAGAACTGTTTGCTCTCATTAGTTCATGGGCAGTGTCCAGTGAATCTGGAGCAACAGTTTAACTTAACCCATCTTAGTCCTTCTAATTTGGATTTATTTACTTTGAAAAGAGAGTCTAATATTTTTTGGACTGCTAGTAGCTGTTGAAATTGGCTCCAATCTTCAGTCATAGAGTTCTATGGGGGGAAGTATTAAAAAACACACCCTTTTCATATTTGTTTATTTGGAGAAGTAAGGCTTTCCATTTAAAAGTGCATAAAATGTTTCCTGAGAAAATATCTAAAGTAGGACACTGTGCTAAATATCGAAAGTGATACAAAACCCACCAAGCATTTCGATGGTCACCAGCCAATCCTAGCTGTGGTTCTCTGCTACAGGTTCAAATCAGGTCATGGGCATTGCTGCTGCAAAGTCATTACCTCTCATATCTCAGGAACTTTCACAACTAAACGTAGCAATGTTGCTAGAGACAGACTTTGCCACTGTTGACACTGGTTACACTCTGTGGGAATCAAACATGATTGAACAGATATTAATACTTTCATTTGGAAAACATAAATTCACCCACACGATAAAAATGTGTCTTGCATCCTATGAAGCATCGAGGAGCCTGCCTGTGTAGCACATTCTCTTGAGCTTTTTTATGCTGAATTGTGATTCACTTTAACTTCTGCAGGTTGCCTGTAACACAACCCCATCATGAGCAAACCACATTTGGTGTGCATTTAAGACAGAGAACAGCTGCCATTAGCTCATGGATCTTCAAGATGTCACAACCCTCTATACTACTTCCCCTAATATACTGATTGAACTTCCTTGTTCTTAGAAAATGAGGACCATCTTGATAGTTCATAATTGTATGTTGAAGGTCAACTACTTATTTCTAATTGAGAAACAAGTTTCAGAATGACACGCTACAAAAAGCAGTAGACTGTTTAAGATAATACTCGGGAATCTACCCTCACTTACTGACACAAGTTAGGTCTGTCATTGTTGTCATCACTAATAAGCATGCTAAATATTTACACAGGACATTTGACATTGATTTGACTTTGCTAAAATGATCTGGTGCCTAAACCTGAAATTTTCAATACAGTATGTAACATAGAGCTGACTTAGGTCAATGAGTAAGACTAAAATATAAATGTAGTCTATCCTTCATGTCTACAGATTGCTCATCTGTACATTCAACACACCATCAATCAGGAATTTATCAGGGAAATGATCTCTGAACTAAATACAGATATATTCTGTTCTTGTTCATATCCCCTATAGCAGAACAACCATTTGCTTTTATATTGTGTTAGGCAGATTGCACAATCCAGAGATGGTTTAAAAGTGTATGAGACAAGGAGCTAGAGATATGACCCAGTGATTAAAAGCACTGGCTGTACTTGTAGAGACCTGGATTTAGTTTCCATCTCTTACATCATGTGGCTATCAACCACCAGCTGAACTCTATCTGGAGCTCCAAGAAATAAAAGTATCCAGTGCCCTCCCTCCTATTTCTTTTTTTTTCTTTCCCTTTTTTTTTTTTTGGATTAAGACCAAACCCAGAGGGCCTTATGCTTAGTAGGCAACTGCTTTACCACTGATCTACATCCCACTTCCTAGTGCCCTCTTCTGAACTACTGGGCACATCCACAAACCACACAGATGAGCTGAAGTACATGCACAGGCACACAGACACACGCACACACAATTTAAAAATAATAAAATAAACCTATATAGATTATGCCTAAGTTTAATCAAATCCTAGTCCATTATGCATAAGGGGTTGAGTATAAGCAGTGACTGTTCAAACAATTCCCCAGAGATCTCAAGGCTGACTGTACTTTCCCCAAGCAAGAACAATTTGGACACCTACAGCTTCTATGAGATTGTGTTTTTAGTTTTATTATTCAGCAAACAGAAACACTGAGGTCTGCTCATCTTTACCGTTCTCAGACACACCATTTGTGGGCTAAAAAGCACAGTCTTTCTGTTCTTGGGTTCATCTCCTTGATTTTCTACAGTCATATCATTGTTCTGCAAAGGAAATTGTAAAATTCTTTAAGAGGCAGCAGATGGCCGACCTAGGATGATGGTCAAGGCATGTGTGCCTCAGAACAGTCTCCAGCTGTTTTACACTGTTGCTCTTTAGGTCACCTGTGCCTTCTATGCCTTTTTTAACATTTAAAAAATGTTTTCCCACAAGAAGCAAGTGAGCCAGTCCTAACCTTTCACATTGTGTTTTTTTCTGCTGAGTACATGATTGATGGGGCTGGATATTTCCAAAACTGCATATAAAGGAGTCCGTTGCCCGCACATAGCTTATTTTAAAGAATAGAATTCCTTGTGCTGTACCTGGTGGGCTGCTTATTTCAACACCTTCACTTGCAGATCAAATGCAGATATGATAAAAAATTAGTACCATCTCTCCAGGCTTTTCTTACCCCAAACTGAAAGCATAAACTTTTGAAGAGTGATGTGTTTTACTTTGTAGAAGTATGTGTCCTGGGAATTCTGTCAGGAACTCAACCAGACTTCCTCCCTTGTTACAATTGTATTTAAAAATGTCATAACCAATTAAGTTCAACACTAGAATTCTGATTCAGTTATTCAGATCGCTGCCCTGGGTCCCCTCTCCCTCATATCAATATTAATGATACTCCCTCATACAGTCAAAAAACAACCTACTTTCCTACTTTGATCGGATTTCAGAATAGCCTGCATTGCCATTCTCTCATCTGCTCCCAAGCATTCATGCATCCACAGCCCTCAGAATCATATGTCTTTAAGCAGAGGGAGAATTGGATCTAGTTATTTGCAGAAGTAACCACAGTAGAAACTTTCAGTTGAGTATCCACCAACACGGTGTAATAGTCTCTCCTTTTGTTGTAGACTTTTCTAGCTGGAATTCAAAGTTTGGAGTACTGGAAAATTTGGATAGGGTCTCACTCATTTACTAATCAAGTACCCTTCCTATTGTTCCATTTTGTGAAAAACTACATCAATGGTTTAAACAGTGAATTTGAGTTAGAAAATTCCAGAAATACTGACCCTCGTACAAAAATGACCACATTATTTTCTGGATAGAAAGCAATCCATTGTCTTCCCCATACCTTTGTTAATGTTTCTTCTGTTTGTTTTACTTCTGTAAGGTAACTAACTTAGAAAACACTGTGGCCACTGCTGACTCTATGGCCTCCACTGGAACCATGGCTGTTCCTCGCTCATTCCTGGCCTCTCAGAGCTTTACTCTCTACCTTTCTTCAAGTAGGCTCCTACATCCTCTCTATCACATAGCTAAGTCTCTCTAGTTCAGAAAACCCAATCTGTTCTTCCCCACAGCATCCTAATTTGAGAGCACCAGGAAATTTTCTTGCTTAGCATTCAAGTCAGAAGCATTGTTCAACGTGGTTGTGTTATTATGGATTAATGTTTCTCTTTCTCCTCTCCCTCATGGACAACTTCCACAAAAAATGGGAGGAGCTTTCCATTGTCATCACCACTATGCCCCCAAAATGTTCATAGGGTCTGATACATAGTTGACATAAAAAAAATATGGAGTGACACAGATAAGTGTAGTCCTTACCCTTCATCAAGCAAACTTCTCTTTTGAACAGATGGAGACAATTATAGGAAACCACAACCAATCATGATGCAAAGTTGTGGAATCCAATCCCAGTGTGTACATTTACAAGACACACCCATACCTAAGGCTCGGGGAACATTGTAGAAGAGAGGGTAGAAAGATTATAAGAGCCAAGTATCAAGGAATTTGAGGTGAGACGGTGTCTGCTACTAATGATAAAAGCTAAACTCATTAAGTCTCACCAACGTGACTGCCTAAACATGAGAAGAGCAAAGAAAAGGGCACTATATACATCCCAAAGTGAATGAGGAAAAACGTAGCATACTAGAGAAAATAAACCAAGGAATGCTGAGAGTAGGTGAAATGATCTTCCTCAAGGAAGAGCATACCACTTGGTTATCCAGTACCAATGTTAAATTTTGAAAACAAACATACAGATAACAAATATATAGACTAACTTACTGTGCAAGGGGCAAGTCTGGTAATAAATCCTTGCCGACCTGATAGTAATATTATAAATCCTATAAAGATTGAAGTCATTAAGTCAAATATTACTTTAATTAAATTAAACCTTCTTTAATAAATGGGGTTGTGTTAAATTTCACATTTGTTAGGAATTATCACAATGAAAACAGGCACAAAAAATATTAAGGACTACTCCAGTAAATTGTAGTAAGAAACTTGAAAAAATAGATTTGATATGAGAAGGGAATTAAGAGAGATGATAAACAGAAGAGGCCCATTGTGTTTTTTAAAAGGAATAGTAATATCGGTTAAGCACATGTATCTGAAATAAAGCAGGAGGTAAGGCCCACTCCAGGTACTGTTTCCCAGAAAAGCCTTCAGTGTGCATTGGGGCTTCTGTCTCTTTGCTTTATTGGTACTGCAGGGGCTCTGGACTCATGCTGACATTTCTTTTTCTTACAGAACAAAATAATATTATATTATCTTGCTGAGTGTAATGCTCTCTGTTACTTTCCTATCTGCATTATCCATCTCTTTAGATGAATTCATAAAAAGTCTATTTTCGAGACAGAGTTCAACTTTACATTTTGAATTCTAAAACCTCTTTTATCAATGAAGAGCATAGGCCCAGAATAATGAAACTAATTAATTTCAAACAGACAATTCTTTTATGTTGTATATAGTTGCAGAAGACTATGTCAAAAAGTAACCAAAAAAAGTATTATCATTTTCACCAAGGAGAATAGTTTTTTTTTCAGGATCTCCTTCTGCTGGGTCATACGTTATGATGATCCAGTTTTTACTGTTCCACCTAGGAAGTGACCATTACATTTTTTATCCAAATGAAGGTGTACTGGAATAGCAGTCAGTAAGTATCCTGAAAACAACAGGTCTAAAGGAGTGTTGTGAGCAAGTCAGGATAAATGGTCACATAATCACTGTATCAAAATATACAGGAAAATATTTTCATGGATGCTGAGTAACCAATGATTTACAGCTATTTCTCAAGGGTGGGACTTGGTAGAATTGTACTTTCTCAGGTACATGGGTACCATTTTTCCCATGCTCCTTCATAGCTCATGCTGTATGGTATAGACTGTGTTCATTTCTAACCTAAATTTTTAACAGACGTACTCAAAGAAGTTGATCAATCTAAGAACTAGGCATGAATTTGTCACAAAAATTAATAATCCCTACATTTAGAACATGTAATATGTGGTGTGTAGCCTTTGCGATGTTCTGGCATGGACAAATGTTATTTGTAAACTATCTGCTGACTACATACAATGTATTTTCATTAGTCCCTGTTCTAAATGATGATGCCAGAGGTTTCTAGCCTGCCTAGTCCTGCAGCCATTCAGTCCCAAAGAAACACACAGAGGTCTACATTAATTATAAACTGGATGACCTATTAGCTCAGGCTTCTTATTAACTAATTCTAGCATTTTAAATTAGCCCATTATTCTTGACTATGTTAGCCATGTGGCTTGATACCTTTTATCAGTGAGGCATTCTCATCTTGCTTCCTCTGTGCCTGGCTTCCTCTGTGTCAACTGCAGAAAGAGTCTTTCCTCTTCTCAGAATTCTCCTGTTCTTGTCACCCCACCTATACTTTTTTCCTGGCTACTGGCCAATCAGTCTTTTATTAAAATACAAGTGACAAAACTTTACAAAGTATAAGGCCATTGTCCCACCCCCCCTTTTTTTTCAAAGCAAGAACTCTGACTCTAATCTCCCTTGTTTAGCTTTCTTTCTGACCATTATTCATAACAACTTGTAACCAACACCCTAACAAAGAAAAACATCCATAATCCATTTTTTGGGAATCCGGGTGTAGTTTTCTAGGCTACTTCCTGCTGACTGACTGGGGGTGCTGATAATCTTATGGGAACCTAAATAAAATTTAAGATTATGGTCAAATTCTGACTGGAAAATTCTGTGAGGCTTCATCATCTCAGCCAACAGTCTTGAGGCTGTTCTAGATGTAGAACTCAAACATCTGGGCCATCTGCTCCTATTGGAGATTTCTCAGGGAATCTTCCTTGATCAAATCTTATTTTTCTTAATCCAGGATTAATCCCCAGCCTCTCACTTCCTGTGGAAATAAAGGAAAACCTGTTCTTCAGAGTAACATATTTTTTACTTAAATTTTGAAGTCCAGGCATTTTCAAAATACATAAGTTCAATTAATCCAACAGCATTTATAATCAAATGTCTTTAACAGCTGTTGCTCCTTCCTCAGCCATCAAACAATTCAAAGACAACACAATAACATAGAGTATCCAGACTCTCTATGTATTTTCCATCTCTATGTGGCTTTATTTTAAACTCTATATTTTTTTTAGTTTTAAATTTTATTGAGAATAGGCTTCTCTGTGTATCTTTGGCTGTCCTGACACTCTGTAGACCAGGTTGTCCTTGAAATCATAAATACCAAGATACCATGATGTCCCATACCATTGCTTTACCTTTGGGACTTTTAGGAATTCAAAGTAGAAAGCAAGTAGGATTTCCTCAGATTCACAAAGTCAAAGTGTGTCTGGAATCATGTCTCTTAAGAGGTTGATGGGTACAGCCACTGAACCATCCCCCAAGTACAGTGGCCTAAACCAAACAAATGGACTGGCACATTTTCTCATAAGGACCTGCTGATTGAGTTCCAAACTAAACAGAATAGAATCAGAATATGTCTGCCTTGTTTTTCTTATCTTCTTGAAACTGATGCTCTCAAGCAAAGAAGCAGTCATTGAAATTACCTCATTTCCCCGCAAGTGACCATAATAAGCACAATTCAACTTCCTTATTTTCTGTTATTACCCTACTGAGAACTAACTCTGGATACATATAATTAAAAAACTAAGTGAGATACCCTTCTCATTATATGAGGGCTGGGTGACTTTTCAATAATAAACCAGGAGTCTCTGGTTTCACTCCAGCTAGAGTACTTGTTCCTATTCTTCCTTGAACAGTAGTGCAATTATTCTTGGACAGTTTCCCTTTGATGATCAGATGTACCTGCAAAGTGCAGCCTCCATCCTGGAGATTTATTTTATTTCCTATGTCAAACGCAACTCCCAACTCTCACACTGCAAAACAATGTTTGAATTTTAAAATTTCTTCTTTTTGAAATGTAGCAGAATTAAATACAATTAGGAAATTAAATAAATAGCACAATGAATGAATTTACTTTAATAGTCAGTCTGGCAAAATTTAATATACAAACTTAAGAGCCTAACTACATTATTAGTGATGATTGAGTTATAACATATAAAACTAAGAAAACATAAAAATTGAAAAACTGACGTAACTTGAATATGGCTGAAAAATCTTGCCTTGATTATTGCTTATTCATTAGAGTATCTGAATGTAGCACCTTATACATCACAGCCTAGGAAGATGCAAAAGCAAACACATTAGGATTTTGTTTAGTATGATCTTGCAGTCAAGGAATTGGTAAAGCCCAATAATTTAAATACATATATGACAACATAAACCTACAGTCCTACCGTATAGTCATGCTACAGGCACAAGCATGAATGAGGAAACTGACAACTTAAATGTAAGTAGAGCTTATCCAAGCAAAAGAGAAAAGAAACATTAGTTAAAGTCTGGGAAATGAATTTATTGATTAATGGGTAGAATTCAGTGACAAGAGTCTAAGTACTTGGTGATTTGAAAGATGCCTTAAGTGGTAGTTACAAGCACCAGGTTCTTAGTGATTACAAGAGCCTCTTTGTCTTTGAAGTAATCATCCAATAATATCAGACCAAGGGGGATAGCATGTAATGGCCACACACACACACACACACACACACACACACACACACACACACACAAACACATTTTTTTAATATACAGCTTCAGTCATAACTAACACTACTGTTATGCTATTCATGTAAAGATAAGAAATACATACATGACATTAGAGTTATTTTCTTACTTAAGTTGGATTGCTCACTCTAAAACCATCCACAAAGGACTGAGCAACATGTTTAACCAGCATTTCCTGAGACATTTCTCTTGCCTCACTCCTTAACATATGGAATCTAGGGAGAAATTCCTCAGTAAGAAAAAAGGCCAAGTTTTGTGTTTTTACTTAGAGAAAAAAGCCGTCTACGTGTTCTCCTATCTCTGTATTCATTTCTGCCTCTGCATTGAGAATCACCTTAAGGCAGAGCTGCTCTCTTTATGTCAACAGTCCCAGCATCTGTCACAACTCCACAGTCTTGATGAACCATGGTTTACCCTGTTGGAGTGACCTGGGCCAGAGTTAAAGTGAAAAAAGAAGGAACTCCTTGCTCTTCCTTACTACTTGTAATGCAACTTCATGTTTGGAAATAAACTAAAAGTACATAAAATTGATGATTTCATTTATCTCAAATGGTCACTCTCTTTTTTATCATATTTTATCATATTTTATAGGCTCTTTCATTTAGACTTTGATAAATACCCTTCACCCCAGATGGTTTTCACATCCCTGTCTGTTGAATATAATGATCAATTCCATCAAAGTCTCTTTAAGTAGCAGTGCTTGAAATTACAAACATGAAATAAACTGTTTTAAAAGTGCTTTATCATGTATGTATGTGGTACAACTTTTCTGACACAGGCTTAAAGACTCAGACATTCTCAAAGTAAAAAAAAAAAAAATGAATAAGACTTACAATAAGTTTTTTTAATTGATTTTTATTGAGTTCTACATTTTTCTCTGCTCCCCTCTCTGCCTTTCCCCCCACTTCAAACCTCCCCCAAGGAGATCTTGTCTTTTTCTACTTCCCATGTAGATTAAATCTATGTAAGTCTCTCTTGGTGTCCTCATTGTTGTCTAAGTTCCCTGGGATTGTGATTTGTGGGCTGGTTTTCTTTGCTTTATGTTTAAAAACCATTTATGAGTGAGTATAGGTGATACTTTTCTTTCTGGGTCTGGGTTGTCTCATGCAAAATGACATTTTCTAACTCCGTTCATTTTCCTGCAAAATTCAAGCTGTTATTTTTTTCTGCTGTGTAGTACTCCATTGTGTAAAGTACCACATTTTCCTTATCCATTCTTAGACTGAGATAATGATGGATGAGTGCATTTATATACTTGCATCATAAAACATTTTCTTTGGTGTCTAAATAAATGGCCCTCATTTAATTGGCACACATGTATGTCCACAGATAGCATGCTGTGTCACAGGACAGGCTTGCAACAGGAAGGCTGCCTTGCATGTCCTAAAGTCATACACTAACAAAATTACATTCTTGGAGGAAGTAAGAGCTTGTTCTGTATGTCAAATAATTTGTTCATTTATTGAACTAATATAATTGAAAAGCTAATTTATAATTGAAATAGAAGTTGACCAAAGAACTTTCAGAATGTTGCCTTTTGAGTCCTATGCCATGATTATAAAATCCTTTTGATGAAAATTAGACTTAAGTCAATGTATTTGAAATAGTAACTGCATAAATCATTGGATGAAATTTCTTCATAGACTATCGAACATACTGTCAAATATAGAGTTCCTACTATCTACATGATTATGCTCATAGTTTATTCAGTGATAAAATTATTAGAGAGTGGGTAAAACACACATAGTTATATTCTCACTCTTCATTCATTGATAAAAGTTACACTTCTTAACCTTTTTGATAGTCCTAGAGAAAGAGTTCTCTTTGTCTCTCTGTCTCATATTTACTTAAATTTTCTTTTTCTTTATGTCACATAAAATGATTAATATGTATTTCATTGATATTTTAGTGACATGTAAGAGAGACCCAAAATGGTTTTATTTTTAAATTTAGAAGACCTTAGATAATATGAAAATTACATTTTCAATCATAAAACTACAGAATAAACCAAATTAAAAGAAGCATAAACCAAATAATTCCACTTAAAAATACCCTGTTTATGTTAAGGTCAAAATGTACACAACTATTCTATTATCTTGTCAAAATAGTAGTCACATTGGGTGTACTTCTGGTACTAAGCAGAAGGGTGGTGAGGGAGACTACAGGGATGAGGTAAATATGTTTCTGCTTTTAGAACCTGGTCACTTTGAATGGGTTATTTATGAACAGTTTTTTAATGATCATTTGTTTTGTGTGTATATTTACTTTTCAATGTATGATTAAATGTAAAAATTAACGAACAAAGAATAAAAAGCACTCAAATCCCCTTACCTTAATCCAATAATATCTAAAGGGTTTCACATACTTTATTTGCATTGTCTGGAGCCCGTTCAGCTACAGAGCCAGTACTGAACTTAGGCGTGTGATATTCTGCCCCCATATATTGTGGGGATCCACTCTTTTCTTTTGTTTTCAACCTTGAGCTGTGATGCAGCCTGCTGCCTTAAAGTCTGCCCACCTTCCTTGGAGAACTAACACTACTCCCCTATTGCAGGCGAACTGTGTGAGGAAAAACTGGACTTCTGTGCCCAGGACCTGAACCCCTGCCAGCATGACTCCAAGTGCATTCTGACACCAAAAGGATTCAAGTAAGTCTGAGGCCACTAGGGGCTCATGGTGAGGTGGAGGTTGCATGGGGGGTGGGGGGTTCATTAAGGAACCTGTCTCCTCCACCATCCTTAGCTGTATACTTTTGCTGAAGATTAGAAATGGGGCACATATACCTGGTGCTTGTGACAGGCCTGCAAATATTCCTGTGCACCATGGACCTTTATTATTAGCACACTGGGGAAAAAAAACAAACAAACAGGGAAACTTTTGGTTCCCCACAATGTCTAAGAAGCCCTTTATGAAGTGAAACAACCATTAAATCAGTTTCATAACACTTATGTAATGGCCAGTCTAACCAAGTTTCTAACATCCACCAGGTAAACTTATTTTAAAATTGAGAGACTGATTCTGATGTACCTGAGAAGTCTATGGTCTAAAACAGTCAACTGACTATCTAGGCTGGGAAAAACACTGTGACACTGTCGCCAGGTTTCTCCGGACATTCCTAGCCTGTGTCTGTTCTCGTTATGAAATTATTAACCTTGTTTTTGAGATCTAAGGCTTCCCATTCCTACTTCATAGAGAGCTCTCTCAAGTAAGCTAAAAAATTTATCAAAATCACTTCCCCCTAGCAATATTTCTGAAATATGCATGGTACCAAATCAGATGATACTTTTGCTGCAACCTTAATATATATTAAGGAGCTGTCAGGAATTTTAGACTTGGCAGTAACTTAAACATCATCCAGACTAAATTTTTCATTTTTGAAGTATTTTTAATTCATTAATTAATTTTACCAAGCCTGATTACACCCCCCCTTCTCTCCTCTCAGTCCTGCCCAGCAACATCCCCTCCCACCCACCCAATGCCCCTCCTTTCTCTTCAGAAAAGGGCAGGCCTCCCATGTATATCAGCCAGCCATGGCATATTATGTTGCAGTAAGACTGAGAAGATGGCTTACAACCAAAAATATAAATTCTTTGTTTTAAACAGAAGGAAATATTAGCCCAGAAAAGTCAGGTGCAAAGACCACATGCATGTGTTCATTGGTTGAACTGAGACTTGATACTTTGCAGATATGTGATTTGTGGAAACTATATTCCTACTAACAGGTTTTCTGGTTTATTGGTAACACAGTTGGCTTGGAATCAGGATAGACTGGATTTGGGGGATGACACAGCTATGTTCAGGAGTTAAGCCATGCTTGCATAAGACAAGTGGCAAAGATGGCTTCTACTCCATCAGCCAGTGTTGATGCAGTATCTATTGTCAAAGGTTAAACTGAATTAACTAATTTTAGAATTTTCTTTTGACAGTATTATCAGTCAATTTGATTTAAAATCAAAATTTTTAGAATACATAGAGTTTAGGCATATACAGATTATATTCACTACTGAGAAGGAAAGGCTATAGATCTCAGTCCATCTTTCATTGCTTCAGTTTACAATTCTAGACCAAAACTAAAATTCTTGTTTATTTTATTTTATGCACAATACTACATTGAATTTTATTCTACAAAACTCTGGAGGTAAATTGCTTTAATTCCCAATGGCTTTGATCTGCCCACAGTTAAGGTCAGCAGGTCAAAACTGTATCACTTATGTGGATCAAGGCCCACCGCTTTGCACAGAGTTAACAAGGATGGTTTCCTGGGACTGCGCATCTGATAAACAGATTTCACGGGACTTTGTGTAGTTCTACACAAGTTATTAGCGAAACTTAATGGAAACAATCTTAAACGAGGAGAGGTTGTCTTAAGCAAAGGACTGGGTCTTAATTAAGCATTTTCTATTACTAGCAATTAGGTTGCTTACTCTCCAGAGTTTGCCTTGCTGGGGTCTGGAAGGACGGATTTGAAAGCCCACGGCTTTCAGCGGTCAGTAATTCACGAGCTCATTTTATAGCTGTATGTAGTTGAGCTGAAAACAGGTTAAGGCAGAGTGTGTGCTATTACTCCCATCTTATAAATAATTGCACACTGTGGGAAGTATCGTTGCAGAAAGAAAATGGTCGTGAAAACTGAACAAGGGGAAGCCAGTAGAGAAAATCTTTACTGAGAATTGTTTGGACAAGTTGTAATGTTACTTCAATTTCATTTTCTTATTACTAAGCTAACGGAGCTGGTTTTACTTTTCATCCTTTATTATACATTTCATAAATCTCCTGAATTGCTTGGAGATATTTTTAGAGCATGATATGCCATGAGCAGTATTTTGAAGAATACGTCTTTCTTAGTTAGCATTTATAGTCATAACAGTATAGTTTATATTCTATATATCCTCCCTCTCTCCTCATATAATAGAATTGAAGAGATGTGATGGACTTTGTTCGTAATAGAAGATTTAGGGAATTCTTATTTAAATGTTTCTTCCCACTTTAAAACAAGGGAAAGACAGAATAATCGGTCATGATATAGCTGCTAGTTCCGAAGGGCTTAAAAGATAGTGTTTGGGGGAAAAAGAGGGTATAAAATATCTCCTAGACAGCTACTGTGTTAAATGTGTGGTTCTCTTATCTTTTACTTTGATTTCTTTTCTCAGATAAATAATTCAGAGCATTTCAAAGCCTGCCTTCTTTTTTTAATGCTCAGCACTTCAGTGGCGCTGCCCACATTAACATTGATGGAAGTTCTCTTCCAAGACCCGTCCATCTATTTGAAAATGTGTATGACCACTTAGGGTCCATTTAGTGTCAGACTTGCTGTTTGCTTCACTTTATGGTGATGTAGTGTTAAAGCCAACCAGTTTAGGTGCAAGCACGCTAACGCAGTGAGCTCATTTTGTTCCTAAGGCACACATGCCATCTGAATGCCTCTCTAAGAAGAACTGTTCTCCCATTTGTTTTAATGCATTCACTCTCCAGTCAAGCACCTGAGTTTGCATCTTTAGGCAATACCCTTGGCACTGTGTAATGCCACATTTAATCAGGAATATTTTTAAACTATCTTTATTCACTTAAACACTGAATTTTTTATAGAATACTGTACTATTAGTATAGAATACATATAAAGACTTTTCTAGAATTATCAAGACTTGTAGTTAAAAATATAATTGCTTTTTGAACATGAAGATATCTAAACAATATGCTAATGACTTTATACATGGCATTAAATATTTAACATGCTTGTAGAGTAGGAATTATAATGCCATGATATAAATAAGAAAGGGATACTTAGACTACATGCCTTAGTTTTTCAAAAATTTTGTTTTGCAGCATGTGAAATAAGTCTGATCTAGGAAGACAGATGATGCAAGATGTTGCTTCCATTTGGAATTTTAACAGTTAAACTCTTAGAATCAGAGTGTAGTGGTAATTGCCATGACTTCGGTGTAATGGAAATGGACAGATGTTAGGTCCTGATATTAAAATTCTATAGGGAGGAGATGAGTGAGTTCTGAGACCTAACTAATGTAGAAATAGTGACTAGAGTAAACTGCATCATACATTTCCAAAGAGATAAGATTAAAGTAACATAAAAAGTTAAAGGTAACGGGAGGGGGAGTGTTAGTTTCTTCTGTTGATGTCACAAAATGGCCTGACAAAAACAACTTGGAGGACAAGGCATTTGCCTTGGCTCACAACTCAATGTACAGTCCTTCATGGCCAAGTGGTTAGGGTGACAGGAGCAGGATACAGCTGGACAGATCTCATCAGCAATGAGAAAGCAGACAGAAGGAAAATATAGACATCTGTTCAACTCTCTCCTCTCTCTCTCTCTCTCTCTCTCTCTCTCTCTCTCTCTCTCTCTCTGTCTGTAAAGTCCAGGATGCCATTTCAGCACCCACCAGGACTGGGTCTTCACGTCTTACCTCTGTGCTCTGGATCATTCTCACAAGAATGCCCAGAGGCCTGTCTCCCACATGACCCCTGTCAAGCAGACAGTGCTAACCACCACAGTGAAGTGATGGATATTTAATTACTTTGATTATAGGTATCATTGCCCAATGTGTACATATATTAAAACATCCTGCGGTGAATATTGAAAGACACAGTTTCATTAAGCAAGAAAATACACACTTAACAGTGAAGCCAGAATGGAATGTGAGTTGTGTATAACTACAAAGCCCAAATTCTGTGGGGGGAAAAACATGGTTTTCTGTTGTGTGTGTGTGTACATAACAAAGAAATGAATCCTCCTTTAAACTCAAAGGAAACACACTCATGGAAATACCATTATTTAAATTGATCAAATCACAAGAGGAAATGTTATGAAGAAAGAGTGGAGGATGGAGAGAACTATCACAAGAGTTACCCATCTATGGCCAGACCTGTATAAGTTCCAATATCCCTGTAGCTTCACAACTCATATGAGAGTATAACCCTTATCCATAAAATGCCTGAAATACTAGACACTACAAATCCCTATATAGAATCATTTTCCTATACTTTTTAAAGATAAATTCAGCTGGCAAAGTAGGTACAATAAGAGATGAATAGTAATAAATAACAAAACTTTTAACAAGATACCATAATAAAAATTATGTAAAGGTATTCCCTTGCTCTCAATTGTACTAAACTCTGCTCATCTTTCTTTTGATATGTGAGATGATGCAATGCCTACAAGATTTGAGCAGCAGGCATAGTGGCATTGAGTGTGATTACTGCCTGAGGGTCTTCTTAACATGTCATATTTCAGTACGGTAGAAGTGGATGTGATTACAAAAGCTTTATTTCATTTATATTAAGAAGGTAGCAGATATCAGCATGCATAAGTGGATGATAAATCTTCAGGAGTGGACACAGTAGACAGTACAAGATCTGATGCTACTCTAAAGGATACACAAAATAAAACAGTGTTTTATTGTTGTTTGTATCTGAACTCTCTGTGACTAATTTACAACATGGGTAGCTGTAACCCTGATAAAGTGAGGGCCTCAGTAGTCTGTAAACCATTGTATTTGCACTGTATGTGATTCCCTAGAGGATCATGAAGTCTTGGCTTCTTAATGTCAGAGCTGGAATTTGCAATGATCAGCACCAGAGCACAGTTTGGAAAGGAACCCTTGAGCAGCTGGTTATCCATCAGTGAGGTACACTAGCTCAGGGTCCAGGCTCTGGTCAAATGCTCTATATCCCACATGAAGCACTTACCAGTGCTTACCAGTGGATATGGGCTTGAGCTTTTTCTCCCACAGTGACTATACCTGTACAGAGTGCATAATGGCATCTAATTTCACAGAGCTGTAGAATGCTAGAATGGGTTCACCGAACCCATAGTCTTAAAATGTGTACTGGACTGAGGAGATGCTCAGTGGTATAATCTGCATTCCTCCAGTCTTTTATCATCAATACAGTTGACACCTTTTCTGCCTCTACACAATCTGAGTGAAGAACCTAATGAAACACACATAGAATAGACCCCAGAACTTTTGGGACCCTACTCCACATACTGAGTCGCCTGGCCCAGCCTTCATACATGGGGAGGTGCTTAGTCTTACTATAGCTTCATATGCCATGCTTTGTTGATGCTCATAGGAGACCTGTCCTTTCCTAAACAGAAACAGAGAAGAAATGTATTGGGATGGGAACAGAGGGGGTAGAGGGGAGTGACCGGGAAGAGAGGAGGGAGGGGAAACTGTAGCCTGGAAGTAATATATATTGGATCAGATACAAAATTTCTAGGATCAATTCCGAATTGAATTGACCTCAGACATTCTGTATTTCATCCAGTATCCCAACCTATCAATTCAACCCAATTTTTCCATAATTAATAAATTTAAATTAGGGTGTCCAATATCATTAGTTTCATTTTCTTAAATCATGTTATGTTCTAGTTTTCTAGTCTGTGACAAAATAAAACTGTTACTGCTTTTAAAACATAGCTCATATCCTTTGTAAATGGGCCAGCCATGGTCCCATTTGACTGTAACTGCAGAACTCAGGAGTCAGAGGCAGGGCAACTGCAACAAGTTTATAAATCTCCTTTATAAATCAACATATAAAACTTTCACTATCAAAATGGATAACACAATTAAGAAGAACAGAAATGAAGGGCACTTCAGGCAATATGGGGCGAGAAAGAGAAAGGGAAGAAATAAAAACCCTGGTACAATGAGCTTCTTTGTGTTTTGATTTACGTTGCCCCAATCATCAAGGAATTAATGGCCGTTCCTCTGACAGATAGTAAGAAACCCAAGCTTCACAGTCTGGCCTGTACTGTTTTGTAGATATCTATTAATTACATTTTTATGTTAAGTTGGCACCATTCATTTTATCCAGATGAAATGCCACTGTTTTCTGTGATCTTTTGACTAAGCCAAAAGTTTGAAACTTTATCTCCTTGCCAAAATAGGTGTGACTGCACTCCAGGGTACATTGGTGAGCACTGCGACATTGACTTTGATGACTGCCAAGATAACAAGTGTAAAAATGGTGCTCACTGCACGGACGCAGTAAATGGTTACACGTGCGTCTGTCCTGAAGGCTACAGGTGAGGACGTGATGGCACGTTTGGATTTAGGGGGACATTTCTAGGGCTCTAGCACATCTAACCTAATCGAATTTGCCTTTCTGTTTCCCAGTGGCTTGTTCTGTGAGTTTTCTCCACCCATGGTCCTCCCTCGCACCAGCCCCTGTGATAATTTTGATTGTCAGAACGGAGCTCAGTGTATCATCAGGATCAATGAGCCAATATGCCAGTGCTTGCCTGGCTACCTGGGGGAGAAGTGTGAAAAATTGGTCAGTGTGAATTTTGTAAACAAAGAGTCCTATCTCCAGATTCCTTCCGCCAAGGTCCGGCCTCAGACGAACATTACACTTCAGGTGAGTGGTCCTCTCCAAGGAGCTCAACTGATTGGGGGTCACATTTACCCGACTGACGCAGGGGAGAAAACCTTGCCCCTGTGAAAAGCTTCAGAATTTTTCCTTTCAAGAGGCAGTATGTTAATTCACTAAAGGGTGAGGAGTGGGGAGGGGGTCATCAAAATTGCCACTGTATTTTATACTTTAAGTGAAGTTGTGCCCATTAATCTTTATGGCTCTGCCCTTAATCTCTGCACATGGGAAACTTGCTGCTGAGAAGCACACAGCTGAGACACAGCATCTTGACTTGAACATCACCTGTAACTCTCCACCCAGAGCCTTGAGGAACAGGCATGAAATTAACATTTTTCTGTCTTGCTACCAAGACAATTACCATTAAGCAAATCTCTCATACCCCTAATCTGTGAATTGTACTAGATTAGGGATAATATATGGACAGTATTTTGGGCTACTTTCTTGCTTAATAAGTAAATGAAATTATTTAGTATATTTTAAATTTAAAGGACTTTGACCAACTTCCAGCAGACTTTCCTCTCCTTTTATTTATTTATATTTTTGGCCATGACACTGATAATAGGTGCAGGGCTTCTGAAATTATGAGGCAAGAACTCTGGGAGGGAGGCAGGTTACTTTCAAGTATCACTTTTCACACCCCAACTTCTAGTGCTTGCCATGTTGAATAATTATGTCAAGTTCACTGGAGTTGGTACTTTTAATTTCTAACTTACACATAAATACTTCAAAAGCCCCCAAAAGAATTTAGAAAGGTAATGTGATAGCAGATGTAGCCTATTCCTCTCTATATGATGTGAGTGTAAATAACTTGGTATGGGTTTCGAGAATCCATTTTGCTTAATATAGTCACATTTAGTATATGCCAATAATAAAGCTTAGAGTAGGTGTAAAACAAAACAAAATAAAACTACAGACACATAAAAATGCCCAATAAAGACAATTCTCACATGACATCTAACAGGTTTCCTTAAATAGTTGTTACTGTTTTTCTTATTTGGGGGGGGGATTTATTTACAACAGAACAATTCACAGACAAGTTACCTTTAAGCAGTAATTTCAACAGCACTATTTTCTCATAGCCACCAGACAAACCGTAGTGAAAAGCCTTCACTCGCTTATTTGCCTGTTTCTTTGGATGAGTGCATTTGGTTGACTGTGCATCCTAACATCAGGGCTACCTCCTACTAGATTGCCACAGATGAAGACAGCGGCATCCTCCTGTATAAAGGTGACAAAGACCACATTGCTGTGGAACTCTATCGAGGGCGAGTTCGAGCCAGCTATGACACCGGCTCTCACCCGGCTTCGGCCATTTACAGGTGAAGATCTCTCAATTACTGGTAAAGGTGAAAAAGCTTATTCAATAAAGAACTGCTTCTCTTCTACAATCCTATAATGAGAAGGGATGGGAATATTTTGGTGATAGCAGGTGGCTTAGTTCTTTATGAACTTCTATAGCAGGATACTGGAGATTGAGTAACAAAAATATCAGAATTTTTTTATAATTTACAAACTAGAAAATCCAGGATAAGGATAACCACATCTTGTAATGAAGAGATTTTGCGTGATATCATCTTCTCATAGAATGCAAAAAATGGCAACAAAAAAAAATATGCCAAAGATGGGGGAGGGAAGAGGGCTGATCTATGCCTTCCTCGGGGAACCACTCAAGCTTTCCCTGAAGTTCAGGCTTTACCCAAGGGAGGGTAGAGCCCTTATGACCTAATTACCTCATAGCTTCCTTACCCTTCAACACTGTTGCGTTGAAGTTTATATATATTATGCATGGATGTAATGATATATTCAAGCTATTGTGTAGCGTAAATATAAAAACTCAGAGACAGATATTGAGGTTCAAGCTGAAAGATCAGAGAAGCAAAGCAAACAAGCGCAATAAAGTGCTTAATTCTACTAAATCTTCAGACTTTCAGTCTGAAGTGAATTCCTGTCTCATCTGGCCTTATATTCCTCTCTTGTGCTGGTAATAAAGATGTGCAGTACTGCTGCCCAGACTCTATGGCTAACTACTGTGGCTGCTGGTATTGAAGGTGTGTGCCACCACTGCCTTGCTTAAATGGCTGACTAGCGTGGCTAACTTTGTGCTGTGATCTTCAGGAAAGGTTTATTTGTTAGATCATAAACAAAGTATCCAATAATCCTTGACCATGCATCAGACATTACTTCACATGTAAAAATAACAGTAGAAATCACCTTTAGGCCGGGCGGTGGTGGCACACGCCTTTAATCCCAGCACTCGGGAGGCAGAGGCAGGCGGATCTCTGTGAGTTCGAGACCAGCCTGGTCTACAGAGCTAGTTCCAGGACAGGCTCCAAAGCCACAGAGAAACCCTGTCTCGAAAAACCAAAAAAAAAAGAAAGAAATCACCTTTAGATCAGGCTTCATAATCTAAAGCGTAGTTTTTCCAGGAAGGTAACTTAAATGAATTAAGCAAGTCGATTGTAGGGAAAGACTAGGGTCTTATGCTTACATTCTTTAAAAGTCTGGCTTCGTGAGTATATGAGACAAAGAGCTCGGAGGTAGGCAGTGTAATATAAGTGATTGTGATGATAGGGAAATGAAATCAAATCCCTCTCAGTTCTCTTTGGATGCTGTCATGTAAAATATTGTTCCAAGTCTGTCGTTCATTTATTTTCTCACTATGATTTTTTTCTTTCCTTTAAATGTTGATTCATGTTGTTGTTTCAAGACAAGGTTTCTCTATTTAGTCCTGTTTGTCCTGGAGTTCTCTCTGTGGATCATACTGGATTCTAACTAAGAGATCTACCTGTCTCTGCCCCCTGAGTGCTGGGATTAAAAGCCTGTGTCACCATGCCTAAATTGATTCACATTTATGGCACCATATTTATTAGCAAAACACATCTGTAGGTCAAAAACACTTGACTGCAAGTGATTGGGTGTTTATTCTGACATAACATGTAGTAAGTTGTTTCAATCTTACTGGTGCATATACAAATGTGCTTCAAAAGCCTCCATAAGCTTATTGGCTCCTTTATAAACGATTCTTGGAGAGTAGATACTAATGGAAGCCATGAGTGGAGTTTGATGAGCTCTGCTGGTGGTGAGCTAGTCCACTTGGAACTATTTTATTTAGAGCATGGAAATAGATATATAATTATTGGTTTTCAAGTGGAATACAATGGCTATTTTGCCCCCAAATGTTGATGAATTACTGCCAACATTTTATATATCTTTAAACTTTAAATTATATAGTGTTTCAGCCCATAAAAAGATTTCATAATATGGTTCGTTTTATTTTATTTATTTGCTCTTTCATGACAATGAAGCAGTATAGAGCTTTTCCAAACCATAGTAAAGATTCTTGTGTTGGCATACTAAAGCTAGTTTTCACATAAAATATACCAAAATATTTCTAGATAAGTTGAAGGAACCCAAGTGATTTTACCCGGATAAAACTTTACTGGAAAGGGCATTTTGTATTTGTTTGATTCTATGTTCATTGCCATTTTTTGCCTCAATTAAAAATAGCTTGTGTCCTGTGACAGCTATGAAAAGAATACTATGTTGCTCTCCACTCTTCATTTAAAACTAAAAGCTCATGTTTCTTTTTTAAAAATTATATAATATGAACATGTATTATCAGGTATTGGCACAGCAGTTATATTTAATTTCTGTTTCTCAAATTAAAACACACAGTTTGAGAAGGCAATTACTTCATTTTATAGTTTAAAAAGGCAAACAACAATTGCCTAAAGTTCAGGTTAATATTAATTTAAAATGTTTGAAAGTTAAGAAAATTAATAATATTCTAAGGACGAAAAGGTAAAAAGTCAGGGAGGAAAGAAAAATATGGGGAAATAGTGGCAAGAAATTGAGATTATCAATGTATAATACTCAATTTAAAATAAAAACTGGAGGTAGACTGTAGTGGCATGCACCTTTAATCCCAGAACTTGGGAAGCAGAGACAGGTGAATCCCTGTGAGTTCAAGGCCAGCCTAGTCTACCTAGGGAGTTCCAGGATAGCCAGAACTATATACTAATAGAGACACCTTGTATGAAAAAATTTAAAATAAGAAGTTCGAACAGTGTCAGAGGAGATTAAAGGGATGCAAGCACTCATATTCCAGGTGTTTACATCAAGTAAAGATGGACATAAAAAAGGAGGGTGTGGAAGATGATTTCTGCATCGATGCCACCACATATTCTTTTGAGTTTTGGACCAACTGAATGTCATCAGCACTCAAACAAAATCATGGAATAATAGAGAAAGGACTATGCCCAGGAACTGTGGGTTAAACATATCATCACCATCTAGTTTTCACCTAAGTATGCAGATAATAAATAATAGTGCTTTCCTGTGGGATTATGTGGGAAAGCAAAATAAGCAAACTAGATAGACAATATAAATTAATAAATAACAATAATGGCATCACTAATTTAAAATTCTCCAAAATTTCATTTTGTTTTAAGTTTGTTTTAAGTTTCTTCAGTACAAAGCCAAATGTCCATCACGTTCTTTATTCACAGGCTGGCTCCGTGGCATCTGGGGTGGGATTGGTTTGTGTCTAATCCTCTCTTTCATTCTGTGTACACTGTGCAGTTAAATACTGCTCTGATTTTCTGGCTTATCTCCAAGAGTCACAAAATGGTACAGCCTTTGTGCTTGTTCCCCCTTTTCTAGAAGTCGTGAGAGAAAGGCTCCACTTCCACTTTGCTTTAGTAAAAACCCGTCAATAGCAGCCAGCGCAGCCAGCCAGCTCTTGTGAGTTACTTAATATTCAGTTAAATTAAATGTTCAAATCATATTCCTTATCAACTCTCTAGAACATTATTGAAAGTATATAAATTTGTGTTGCATTAAAGGACATAATTAAGTGTTCTTATTTTGAATAACTGTTCTTGTTTGTGTTTGGTTTCCTTGCTTGTGATTTATGTTATGTAAATTTCCCTTTGCTGAGCAACATTTTTTTTCTACATTATGCATTGCTCTTGAGGAAATTGCATATGGAAATTAACTTTTTTACATTAAGTACACTTTATCATTTGTTTGATCCCTTCTCAACTTGATTAAAGTGAAGTTTATTTTGGGATATTAGAGAAAATCACATATCTGGTTATTTTTCCTATAGGATTACTCTTAGAGATGTCAGTTATTGTTTCAAATAAATTAGCAGAACAATAATGGTTTTGTAGGGTCAGATATACATTGATATATTTTACTTCGAAGGAATTTTTTCTCATCTAGATAGAAAGAATATTGTTTTTAATAAAACATGATTTTTCTTTGATTAAATAAAGGTCATTTTTTTCTAAGAAAATAACAGCATTGTAAACGCCATCAGCTGCTATTTATAAATTAGAAGGGCTTCAAATAGACGCACTGGCTGCCTCTCCAGAGGATTGCCAGCATCCACAGTAGGGAAACAGAGTCACCGAGCCTCCAGCTCCAGGCCTTCAGTGCCTCTGACCTCTGCAGATACCTACTCTCACTAGCATACACCCACACGCAGACATATACACATAATTTGTAAAAAATAAAAAAATAAAGTTTTAGAAAGTTGAGAGAGTAGCTAACATACCTATGGATGTTGATGAAACAGAAGATGTAATTTTTTTTCCTTTTTGCTTTTTCGGTAATAATAAAGTAGCTTGTCTTATCAACTTACTTCTTATATCATCACAGAAGAACTGTGGCCTTTTTAAGAAATGTATAGATTTCCAGCACCAGAAATACAGGCAGTAAGGGGAAAGGGGAAAAGCTGGGGGCCCCCTCATGCCTTTCTGATTCTGGTGTCTCCAGAGTGTGAAATATTTTATGTCTTATGAACTCCCAGGCCATGCTGTCCTCCACTGAGTAGACTTTAATAACAACTTTAGCTGTGTTTTTGAGAGCTCCTGACATAACTCCCTTCCCAAGTCTAAAATGTGTGATCTCAGGCTTGATGCTGTCTTGATATCAGCCATGTCCATGACATTTCTATCACAGGAGTCATCAAACGCTATGCATACAGGCTTTCTCTCCCCGAGAGGCTGGTTGCTTTGCCTTACAAACTATAGGGATCTGATCTACAACAAACAAATATGAAGTGAGCGGTGTAACAAATGATGGAATGCAGGTTCTGGCCACATGTCTGCTTTGTGAGTTTGGATAATGGCACTCAGAGGGCCTCGATATTAATGCCATGACCGAATGAGTGACTGAGTGGATGCATCAGCATAGCACTATCTTCAACACTGCACAGACTAAAAATGTATTATAATTCTCAAACATAGTGATAACTTGCTGCTCATCAAAGCAACTTTGTGTAGCTGAGATTAACATAAATTTTTAAATTTCTTTTTCAAAATACTTAAAGAATATATACTCCTTTCTTAACTAAAATTAGTATATGCCAAATGAGAGAGCTTCATTGGAAACACTGAGTAAATTAGGAAATCCTAATTGTCTACTATGCTGGTGTACAGAACTACAGATGTAGGAGACTATTATGACTACGGTGGAAGAGGGAAAGGAGAAGAGAGAGAAGGATGGACAAATAGAGGCGAGAGAAGAAGGGAAAGAAGAGCCTCAGCACAGGTAGAACAGCAAAGGTGGTCTTATTTAGAAGTAGACAGGATCTTTACATCCGTCTTTTTAAGATTCAGCCATTCTCACATGCTCTCTGGGATGGTATCATCAAGAGCAATGTAATGTTGGGCAAGTTATGCCGTCTCTCTGAACATCTTCCATTTCATCTCAAGGGTTAGAACCACATGCTGTTGGGAAATGTTGAAAGGGAGGGTACATACAACTGCCACAGTGCTGGTCGGGACATCTGGGAGGCCCCCAGGACCTCATACTGTTGGTAGTTTGTGGATTGTCCTCGTCTCTGGACAGTGGTGGATAGAGATGCTACTGAGAGCCCCCTGTCTCACAGACTGTAATTCCCTTCTGTCCGTTTCAGTAGATTTTATTTATTGAATCCGCTTATATATAAATACTGATAAAAATACATTATTTCAAAAACTAGAAAATTTTCTTCTGAAAAACTCTAATGCATGGAGTAGATATAAATATCTTTACTCTCACTTGGCTTCCCGCTTCCTTTAATATAAAAACATAGGCAGAAATGTTTTCTTAACAGATATTATTATCATATACTCTCTATGGATGAGTCATGTCCAGCATAAGGATATCAACATGAGATGACAACTCTTCTTACCCATTTCTAGAGTCCTGTTTCATTGTATGCATTTTGTTAACAGATATTTAAAACTTTTAAGGCAAATCAACTAGAGCCCACTGTCACAAAAATAAATAAAGAAAGGAAGGGAGGGAGGGAGGAAGGGAGGGAGGGAGAGAATAAAGAGAAGAAAAAAGGAGAGAGGGGAGGGAGAGAAGGAAGGAAAAGGATTTTAGAATTTTCATCCTTATTAAATTATTGAAATACTTACAAACTAGTAGTTTGCACAGATATAAAACCCCATTATTAATAAGTTCTGCTGTGTAAAAAAATGAAAGAGAAGGATGAGCATTTTAGAGTTTCAGTTTTCTTTTAAGTTCCAAATTTTTCAGCTATTTTTACGTAGTAAACCACATGGTTGAAAAATTGCATGGTTTTTCTTATAACCACTTTCAGTGCAGAAGTTCAAATAAACAAAATCTAGGGTAATAGATGAAAGCAGTGAACCTGAATTACATATTAATGGTACTAAATAAAATTTATGCACCCAGTTAGATGGGGCATGGTTAAGTGGTTCAGTGGCTACTTTTTGGGGGTCCTCATATAGGTATCATTCCCTCAGGGAGTGGAGAAAGGAAGTTTATCAATATTATCCTAACCCCAGAGGGCACCGTGCACTGCAGCAGGACCTGGAGGGAGGTGACTGTGATGGACTGTAAAATCAATGGCATCTCAATCAGTCTTATCGTGGAAGTGCCTATACTGCTTTTACTTTAAAAGAGCATACAAGTAAAGCGTTCTTAAATAGCCCAGCGCCTCCCTTACTAGACAAGATAGCATGAAACACCAATTTAAGTTTGGAATATTTTTCAGTCAGACATAATCATTTGATGTCCTGTGGTACCATATTCTTTCAACAAACAAAGACACTAAAGCCATTAGTTTTATAAACCTTTTAAAAGGTCAAGATCAGCCCTCACTTCTTCTTAGAATTATAAAAATAGAATTCTCTTCAGTAGTTATTGTTATCAGGCTTTCATCAGTTTAGACAGATATACTGTTGTGTGAGAAGAAAATCTCACCGTGAATCTTACTCCTATTTGCAAAATAGGATCCAGACCCAATGTGCAAGCATACTTGATATGCATTTGTATAACCTTCAGGTCCTCGTCGTGAGATTGCTCAATCTTAATCTTTTTCCAATTCAGTGATTTTTATTAGATGTACCAGGTTGCACAATCCTCATATGAATTTACTTAAAATGTAACGATCCTGAGTTATTTGGAAGGCCTGGGAATAGCAGGTTAACAAATATTACAAGCTTGTTATGCATAAAGTAATTTTCACTTAAAAAGGCGTCACATGATAATTAAAAGCATAGAGACAAAAGCAGGCATCCTGGTTTCAGATCTGTTCAGCCACCAGCTGGTTGTGTCACCTTTGGTGACATGATGTTCAGCTCTTATGAGGCTTCAGAGAACTATTATAAGTGGGTGTAATGTTTGTAAATGGTACTTCACTCATAGTGCCAAATAATTTTTACCCTTCTTATTTCCATTTCTCCACTGAAGGAGGAATGATCCCAACTTCCCAAAGACACTCATTCCATTGGAAGTAGGACAAGCTAAGCAACCTATACCTCTCAACGTTATCCTTAGTAATAATGTTTCTTATTAAAATACATCTATGAAAAGCCATCTCTAAATATGCCAGAAGCCTGTTGGTTATAACTATTGCCTAATAATATAACGAAAAGCAATTCCTGATACCTTTAATATGTTGCCCTTTTATTTATATAGCTTGTTTATTGAGTGTCTAAAATTTATCATATATTCCCATGAATATTGGAAAATATATAGAAACAAATAGCATATGACCCTTACTTTAAAGTAGCTTACAATTTAGCTTGCATTAAAGATGTAAAACTTGAAAAGAAATGAAACGTAGAACAAACAATAAAATGATTGGTAAGTAAATTGAGTTCCTGATGAAATGACCTACCTCTTGCTTCCCAGCTGGAATGCTGCTTTAAGGAACAGAAAATGTTAAAGGTGTTGAGCCACTCAATTTTACTGCACCAAACACCTTCATTAGCAATGACATGTCTGGATTGATTGTCTAAAATCAATATGTGAGCAAGAGCTTATTCCTCAGTAGATGTAAGCCTTTTCTTCTCAATTTTAAAAAGGTAAAAAAGGTGACTCTGTATTAATATTTATAATCTAATTAAGGCCAATGTTTATAGAAGATCCATATAAAACCACTTCAAGTTGCATATGCTCTCAGGGGGAGCATCCATTGGATATGACCTTCACTCTGTGTACCTACTAACTTTGTTACATTTATCTATACTTTAGTACTTTAGTTTGTCACTTTTGGTACCCTGAATAAGATATACCTCAAAGAAGGTACGTTTTTGTTGATTTCTGGCATTTACTTGCAAGTGACATATTAAAATGAACTAAATCAAACTTTTGCTTAGGATTTGGGAATATATTGTATGATGTTGCTGATGAACATATCGAGACTAATACCTGACATTTAACTTGTTATGCGGTGCATGCTTTTAAAATGACTTCTTCTTGAAGCAAAACTAACGGTGAAATGGGGAAATATTTATAGTATTAGCCAGAGAGAACTAAAGTGTGTTGCCATAAAATAATTTATGAAAGATTTAATAAAATAACTTCTCAAACATTTAATAAAACAAAAGCAGAACTCCAATCCAAATTTATCTCAGTTTAACTAAGTGCCTACAGTAAAACTCAATAAATCTTTTTGGAAGAGGGTCATTTTCTTAATTACTTTTTATTATTTGAAATTAAAATATAATTATCAAAAGCTCCAGTTCTAGGGAATTCAATGCCTTCTTCTGACCTCTTCATATATTAGGAAGACGTGTGCACAGATTTACACAGGGGAAAAATAAGCATATACATAAAATAATAAATCTTTAAAGGATGTAGAAGAATAAAATGACATCATTTGCTTCTTTTCCTGTCTCTAACCCCTCCCATGTAATATTTTCTTTTTCTCTTCCAAACTCCTGTTTTCTATATTTCTTTATAGTTGATACATTTTTCACTCCTAAATATGTAAGTACAACATGCACAATGTGTAAAATGTAGGTGCATTTCTTGTATGTACATGATTTCAGACTAACAAGGTGGTATGGGATAACCAATTGCAAAGGTCTTTGCTAGGGAAGGTTATTGCTTCTGGTCTCAGCATTTGTTAGTTGCCTACAGTTCTTTATACAAGGCTATGGCCCTGTAAAATTTTCTTATTCTAATTAGCATGTCTATTTGTATAGTACTATCATTTCTAGGAGACACAGTGCTGTTCCTCTGGTTTATACTCTTTCTGTTCCTCCTCTGCAGTGCTCCCAAGTCTTACGTGTAGTGTTGTAGTGTTTGCTGGGTACTGCAGCATGACTTCTTTGCATTTGGACGAGTTGTAGTTTTTGTAATAGCCTATCAGTTGCCAAGAGAAAAGTATGTGGTGAGAGGTGGAAGTTACATTTATCTGTGTGTGTAAGAATAGGTATTTAGAATGTAGTTAGGGATTGTGCTGGTATGGGAAACTGGTAGTTGCAGATTCTCCTGTTGGGTCTAAGATGTCACAGGACCTGGATAGTTTGCTAGATTTCCAATACTGGGCATTATTTCCCTCTCGTTTGGGGGACCTCAAGTAGAGTTAGAGAGCTGTTGAAGATACCACGAAGATACACATGCTCCACTGTTCCATTCATGCTGGTTGTTGCTACAGTTCTTAGGCATTAGATTCTCTAGGTCCTGTGTCCAAAACACATGAAGGAAGAAGCTCATATTTTATACTGCAGAACTTTTTTAGGCAGTAAATTACTTCCTTTGCTGATTTTAATATTGTTGAACGATAAGATAATTAAAGGTGTCGAAGGAAAAATATTAATTGTCATGCCCATTTATTTTTACTTTATTTACTCTGTGTGTCTATGTGTGTCCCCACTCAGGTATGTGTGCATGCACATGTATGTCATATCAGGAAGTCAGAGGGAAACATTCAGGAGTCAGTTCCCAGTTTCTGGGAATAAAATTCGGGTCATCAGGCTTTGGCAACAAATACTTTTGAGGATTCTTCCATCCCTTAACCCACTTATTTATTTATTTATTTATTTATTTATTTATTTATTTATTTTCTATTGATTTTTTTTGAGCTATACATTTTTCTCTGCTCTCCTCCCTTCCTTTCCCCTCCCCTTTAACCCTCTCCCATGGTCCCCATGTTCCCAGTTTGTTTAGGAGATCTTGTCTACTTCCCATGTAGATTAGACATACATTTATTTTTTAAGTGCTATGTGAGACAATGTATTAAAACCCTCTGCCATTGTGAACTCTTTGTAAGTGGGGGGGGGTGCTGTTTGCAAGTGTATGCTCATGTGTGTGCATCTTTGCTTATGGATGCAAAAGATTACTTCCTCCATGACACTCTGCCTCTTTCACTGAACTGTATGTATGTACTTGGTCATGGATTTATCTAAGCATTTTAGCCAAAGTGATTTAAGGATCCATCTGTGTCCACTCCTTCGGTATTGGGGTTCCAGTCATACATTGTACCCCCTAGCTCTTAAGTGGACACGGTGGATGTGAATTTGTGTCTACACTTATACAATGGGCACTTTGCTCATTGAACCACCTCCATAGCACAGTTATGGAAAGTTGTCACTGCTCTACCAAATATTTCAAACATCCTCACATTTCTGAACAATATTTTAAACTTTCCTCAAATAAAACCATTTTAGTTTTGGTCAACAAACAGTGGGATATGATTAGATTCTGTTGGTGAAAACATGCAGAAATATTGGTGCATTTTCCTGTTAGTTTCTATGTTTGAACTTTTGAAAATTTAAATATTAGTGCCAGAAAATGAAGCAGTCATTTTCACAGCCAGTGTTACGCATTCACATTCACAAATTATGTCTCTGTCACACCCCACACATGTCCATGTTTGAACCTTTCCTAAGCCATTTTAGACAGTATTACAGTATATTAGGTTTTTAATGTTCAGTATTTATTGGTTTAACCCAGCTTCTTTTATGACATCTTTTGCCTGTGTATTGAATTGTGGAAGTGTTCCTAACATGGCAGTGAGCATGTACCCTGCTAAGATTTTAGGCCAGTTTGAAACCAAAGCTATGTATAGTTTAATACAGTTAAAAACCCATATAGCATCTATTAAATAATTGCATCAAACTTAATCGTATGTCTTAATCTTCATTGTCTGTTAGCATCCATTCCTTAGTAGTTCTACTTCTATGCAGGTCATGAATTTGTATAAATTATCTCAAAGGTTTTTAGAAAGAAAAAGTGATAGTGATTGTGGGTGTGAGTGTGGGTCTTATGTGTGGGTGTGGGTGTGACAACAAAGAAAGAAAACAGAGTCAAATTACAATGGCAACTCAGTGTATATAATAAAGGTTGGAGGACAGAAAGGTAGGGGGAAAATGATGCAATTATGTTAC
Source organism: Microtus ochrogaster (assembly GCF_000317375.1). Classification (NCBI taxonomy): domain Eukaryota; kingdom Metazoa; phylum Chordata; class Mammalia; order Rodentia; family Cricetidae; genus Microtus; species Microtus ochrogaster. The sequence goes on from NW_004949103.1 coordinate 13,329,448, forward strand.
AGTCTCAAAATCATTTTAAAAAGAAAAAATGTGTAAATGGAAATTTCTGTCCTGCCTGGTCCCACAATCATTAAGTGCCAAAGAAACTAAGAGAGGCTTATATTAATTACAAACTGTTTGGTTCATTAGCTCAGGCTTATTTTTAACTAGCTCTTACAACTTAAATTAACCTATAATTCTTGTCTATGTTTAGCCATGTGGCTTGCTACCTTTTCTCAGTGAGGCATTCTCATTTTGCTTTCTCTGCATCTGGCTGGTGACTGACTCTCTGCCTTTCCTCTTCCCAGAATTCTCCTAGTCTGGCTGTCCTGCCTATTCTTCCTGCCTGGTTACTGGCCAGTCAGCATTTTATTAAACCAATATAATTGACAAATCTTTACAATGTAGAATAGTGAAGGCAGAGAGATTGGACAACACACATAATATATATATATATTACGTATATATATATATATATTATGGAATATATATGGGATCCCACACTAGCTCAGAACTAAAAAATAGACCAATGTTTATTAAAAGGTAAAACTTACAAAGTCAGGATTCTCTGCTGATGGAGGAAGGTCATTGGTTGATTAAATAAAGAAGCTGCTTGCCCTGATAGGTTAGAACGTAGATGGGAGGAGTAAACAGAACAGAACTCTGGGAGGAAGAGGAAGTGAGCTCAGACACTCGACAGCTCTCCTTTCGGGGCAGATGC
>NW_004949103.1:13330587-13356442 GCF_000317375.1 Microtus ochrogaster
CTCTGCTTGAATGATGGATGTAGATCAGATCCAAAGCAAACAAAACAGCAAACAGGACCCAAGGGGAAGCAGAGAGGAAAAGGAGGGCCAGACGCGCTTCTGCATCCAGGTAAATAGACTATGAGGTCATGCTCCAGTAGGTGGGTAGTTGCTAGCTATACAGCTTCCCACAGCACAATGGTATTACCCCAGAGCAAAAAATGAATAAATAAATAAAACTGTCATATTGACTATGTTAAGCTTTTTATTTAACATATTAATCCCAGCTCTCAATTGAACAATAATTTCTTCACAGTAATACAGCTCAGGGAGCATCCCTTTAAGAAAGGAAAGTATATTTTCAATTTATCAAATGTGAAAAAGTGCAGAGATCCTATCATGTTGGTTCTTGTATTCTTCAGCATCTTAACTCTGATAGGTGCTAATGTACGGTGTCACACTGCAAAAGCCAGCAATCCTGTAGATCCTTTAGAGGAGGTTTAGGCTTCTTTTTAATACCATTTGGAGTCACAGACTGTTTCTTGGTAAATGGAATTTTTATGTCCTTCGAAAGTAAGACAAACAAATGGAGTGAATGTGGCTGCGTAAGGAGCATACTCTTTTTCCAGTTCTCTCTGTGAGAGGACAGATTTATTGTGTCCAGATCCTGAGAAATCAAAATTAATTTTATCTCCTTCAGAATAGCCTTTAAAAGGCAATATCTTTAATGTCTGTTCTGCATGTCTCTTCTGAAGCTGGGTTTCTTGAAGTTTATATTTGAACTATGTTTCAAGTTATATTTATTTTATTCCATTGCAGTGTGGAGACAATCAATGATGGAAACTTCCACATTGTGGAGCTACTGACCCTGGATTCGAGTCTTTCCCTCTCCGTGGATGGAGGAAGCCCTAAAGTCATCACCAACTTGTCAAAACAATCTACTCTGAATTTTGACTCCCCACTTTATGTAGGAGGTAAACTTCCTTCCAAATCCAGTGGTCTTCCAAATCTGTGCTTCTCATTATAGATCAAATCTGAAGTTACTGGTGCCATGATCATTGACATTGATCAGTCATTGTAATTGGATGAGATGGAAGTGTCTCTTAAGGGACCATTTGGTCATCCTGGTTCTGGGTCTAACTCAGTATGTCATCGGTCAGAGAAGGACATTAGTTCTTCATCTATGTCATGCTAGCTAGGTAATTTATATATACTGTCATTTAATTTTATTACTGTCTGCAGACAGAAGCAGAAAATTGGTTAGTGATTAAGTTAGAAAATTATAAAATAAGACTGGGGAGCCACCTCAGTGTATGAAGTGCTCAAGAACCTGAGTTAAATATCCAGAACCCATGTGGAATGCCAGGCATTGTGGTTTGTTTACAATTTCAGTGCTGAAGAGTTTGACAAGCAGATCCCTAGGGCATAGTAGATCTGTTTGTCTACCTATCCAACTCCATGAGATCCAGGGAGATAGGAGATCCTATTTCAAAAGAAAAGATACAGAGATCCTGAGAAAGGATACCAGAAGTTGTTTTCTAGCCTCCACACACACACATGCACACACACACACACACACACACACACACACACGTGTTCATGTACCTGAACACACACACACACACATGATTAAACAAGTTCAGTACAAAGTAGGAAGGAGGAATCTCCAGTCCAGCTCACTTAATGATGCAGATAATATCAGCTCAAACCAATGTTGCCATGCTAATATTTCTGGAAGTTCATCAAAGTTCAACTGATAGATCAATTATCATTGAAGCTCATTGAAATAATCAGAAGCTCACGTTGAAAGATTTTATCAGACTAGTAGGAAGTATATTTGCTTAGATAGGCTTTCACAGTGAAAGAAAAATAGAAGACCTTTGCAAGGTGGACCGATGCTAGGAATGGGACAGTCTTACTGTAAGCAATAAGAATGAAATTGGGGAAGAGAGACAGACAGGGACAGAGGCAGAGAGAGTAAGAGAAATAAAGAAGTCCAGGGGAGAAAAACCTATAAAGAATAAAACTCTACTATTGCCTGTGTCTGGAAGAGAAAGTATGAATTAGAGGCAGAATTGCAAAATTCAGGGAAAAAAAACAATAAGGCAAGGCATGTGATATTGAATTGAAATACAATAAATTAAATCATAAGGTCATAAAATTAACTTATTTAACAGATAACTAAAGCCTCTAAACAAATCAACACACCTCAGGATAAGTGTTTTTATGATGTTCTCAGTCTCTACAAAAGACTAACTTCAAGATGCTATTCAGTTATCTTGTTTTTATTGATTTTCATTGAGCTCTACATTTTTCTCTGCTCCCCTCCCTTCAACCCTCTCCCAAAGTCCCCATGGTCCCAATTTACTCCGGAGATCCTATGTTTTTCTACTTCCCATGTAGATTAGATCTATGTAAGTCTCTTTTAGGGTCCTCATTGTTGTCTACATTCTTTGAGATTGTGGTTTGTAGGCTGATTTTCTTTGCTTTATGTTTTAATCCTTCCAAATCTTCTATGAAACTATTTCTTGTAATTGTGACCTAAATTCAGAATATTTCCATTTTCAATAATTTCAATAATTGAAAAATCATAGAATATTGATGCTGCTATAAAAGGTTAGGAAAAATTCTGCACCTTTCATTCAATTTATCAATGCTGATAGGGTATCTACTATATCCTGAGAACCACGTTAATGGATGATCAGTGTCACAAAATTGAAAAATAAATTCTGGTCCAGCATCATGAAGCATACAGACACATTTCTGAGTCACTGATGTGGCATTACAATTGACATCTTGAAGACTGACTATACTCGGCAAACTAACTGACCTCATCAGTACACAGGACTCACAACTATGAGTATTATGAGATACTTTTTTTAAAATTAGTTAGTTGAAATGATGAGTTTTGGTTGTATCCCTCCTTCCCTCTTTTCCTTATAAATCTATCATGTTTTCGCTAGCCACACACATCTGTGTCTTTTTTTTTCTTTAAGCAACAAAAGCAAAACCAGTACAGTTTGAGCTGCCCACAGTTGTTCAGTGTGTGACGACTTCTACTGGAGTTTGCTCAATTTACCTGGAATATCACTTCAATAAGACTTCCCTCTTCCAGTACAAATTATTGTCAACAGCTCCTAGGATATGGGTGGGACTTTGTGTCACCTCCCCTCTCCATTCTGAGATTGCCTCTGGCTTAAATTTCTATTTTCACCTATCTTGCTGGGAACAGAGTTGCCTGTGTGAAAAGTCAGCCTTGAGGGTCAACCACGATGTAAAAGGGATGAGTTATGTATTTTAAGCATTTGCTGTAACCAACATAGTGCCTGCTTCTCTTTTAAATAATGTTTTTACTTATATGGCACTGCTTTTAGTTGTGCAACCTTTCATTTTCAGAGGAAATTGAAGTAAAACCAGAAGGTAAACACTATTTTCTCTTTTGCATAGTCCCAAAGGGACAGACTCAAGAATTTTATAAAGCTTTTCCAAATTTGCAGAGCTAAATTATGGTAGACAATTATTTACATCCAGGTCTTTCTGACCCCAATGCAGCCTGCGTTGCCACTTACTTTTTTTACAAAAATCAGCAAACAAAATGACTTAAGTAATACGGTTTTGCCTTTCCTTCTGAATTTGTCCTTGATTTGAATTTATGGTGCTTTTACTCAAAAATATTCCAATGAATGCTTTAAGAGCTGATGCTTTAATGCTTCTAGGATATGGTCTTTAGTTTTTTTAAAAAAATAAAGATAAAATTGTTTGAGATAGAACATCTTTTTAAATGGGGGAAAAATTAAACTCCCAATTGAAAAGTGCTAGTCCTCCCAGACTGGAGGTCTCAGAAGAATCCAGAAGCACCTCTGAGTATTCAGGCCTAAGGGAAACCACCTTGGTATTAGCCTTACTGCCTAAGAACACACTCAGCCCATCTACTTCTTCCCCAGATTGTGGTTTCAGTGGTGGTTCTGACTGTAAAATGCAAGGAATCCAGAAGACCACAGTCCGACTGTCACATGGCAGAGGCAGAGAAGCTGAGTCAACAAAATGAAAACAAGGTTAAGTCTAGTTAAAGCCAGAGCTGTGCCTGAGGAGAGAACCCTTATATATCCTAAACATTGGTCCTTTACAGAAGTCTTTACATTTCTCTGGGAAAAATGCAAACTGGTAATGCAGCTAAGCATGCTCCTGCATTACTGACTATCTGTGATACTATCTTTATGTAATATAAACCAGAAGAATGTTAATGTTTTTCCATCTGATAATTGAACTAGTACACTTATTATAACTGTCAGGAGAGTGGGTAAGACAAAGATATAGGTGTCTAGACATATATTACCAAAATAGTGTTACCTTTGCACAAAAGTTTTCAATAATGATACTCTTCCCCTTAGAGTCATTTTTAAAAAAAGAGACTGCAAAGGCGCTTTAAAAAAATCCATTTAGTAAGTTATTTACTGATTGATTGATGGATTGATTTATTTCCAACTATAAGTCGACAAAATGCAAAAATGTCTTAAGAAGCAAAATCTTGGATTACCAGGTTTGACTGAAGCAATGGTATTTATGGTTCCTGGCCATCCTCAGCTGTGTTGTAAATTACAGCTTCAATAAATAAAGATCTGCTTCTGTTTATCAGCTAAAAACCCATGCTCTACCACTGCATTTGAAAGTTCTGCCCAGAATAGTTCTTGGTTACAGGGGTAATTCAAGGTAGAACATGTGGTTAGTATGTTAGTGGAAGGTGTATGGATCCAATCCTCAGGTCCAAAAATAATTGAGAAAAGGTCTTGATTTTATATGCTATTGAAAGCTGAGTCTGTATATGGTGTGTAGCTGTGTTGTTTTATAGATTTTTTTTTTAACCATCAAAACTACACCATCTGTGGTTGTAAGTTTTGGGACTAAATGAAACAAGTTCATTCATTGCTTCTCCCTGCTGAGGAACTTTGCCGATCTCAATTTAGTCTGGATACGTGCACAAATAAATGTTGTATCTCCATCAAAGTGGGTATTAAAAATAGCCTTGGAAAAGGTTCATTTTTAACTGTTTTAAGAAATGACCCAAAACGAGGGTCATGTTTGTGATGGGTAAACACAATTTAGAAAGACTTTCCCCACAGGGAACAATTTCCTGTCAGTGGTACTCTTCTGGAAATGGTGAACTGCCTGCCTCCAGCTTGGTGTGGTAGTACACTCTCCATGGCCAGACATAGATCTTTAAATTAAAGACAAAGAACCCAGGACCTGGTCTAGTGTGGCCGTGTGTCCTCGCATCAGAATCACCTGTGTTGCATATTGGCATTTAGACATTTGCACTTGTCCTCTTCCACCAAATATCAGCATCTCAGGATAGGGAGGGACAGAAAGATGCTCTTTGAACAAACACTTGTGGGAAGCTAACAAATGACTGCTCTGGGCTAGCTTCTTGTGGTAGGTGAGGCAACTGAGTCCCAGAACAGGAAAATAACTAGTCAGGGTATACTCCCTAAGTAATTTTTCTCCTTGTAGTGTCAGGAAATAAATAAATTTATTCTGTTTTAGAGACTGAGAGTACAGTGCATCTTAGTAGGGAAGTCATGAAGTATGAAGCAGCTAGTCATATTAAAGCAGTCAGGTAGCAGTGAGGTGAATGCGAACATTCAGTGGTGTTTCTTCTTTGTACTGAGCCTTAGATCTAAGCCCCTAGTTCTTTAACAGCCACTTTCACCATCTGTCTTTTTGTTGTGTTAAACCTTTATGCATATACCCTGAGTTGTATTTCCCAGTGAAGGATTATTTAGCCTTTGAGCACAGATCTGAGGATTAAGAAAATTGAAGTAATCGTATGTGAATTTATTGAGAGACACTTGTGATAAAAAAAAAACCAAAAAAAAAAAAAAGAAAGAAAATTGAAGTGCAATGACCCATCTTAGTAAGAGTGTCACCATGCCCTAGGTGGGGATTCAGGACTCTTAACATGTATAAAGTGAGCTGAGTTCTGGCTTGCCTCCATCTCTGCTTCCTGATTCTACATGTGATGTATAGACTTCGTTGCTGTGATAGACTGTACTCTTGAACTGAAAGTTAAAATAAGTCTTTCTTTCTTGGGTTGCTTTTGTCGGGGAATTTTACAACAGTATCAAGAAAAGAAACTCAGATTCACAGTGATTAAAAATCATGTTAACTTGTTAGTGAATATTAACTCAACCAGAATAGAGACTCGACCTCTAGACTAGTGGTTTTGTATACCAAGAAGACTGATTTTGGTGCCTGTTAAGACTCAAACGAGACCTCTTGTCTAGGAAAGGTAATGATGGCACAGAAGGAGAACCCCAGAATATAATCGTCCCCTGGAGAGTGGAACCCAGTTTATAATCCCAATCAGTAGCTCAGATCAAACTCCAAGCACAGTTGAATCATGAGCATTGAGAGGAAAGTCATTAGCGCAGTGGCTTCCAAATTCCTCCCCTCACCTCATCTATCGTCCTGGAAGCTCTTCTGTGGAAAGTACTGTCGAGGAACTATTTCAGGGTCTCGATCCGGCCGTGGAAAGATTCTTCCCCTTTGCCAAAATAGCAGTTACCAGATGACTGTCACATCTGGGGTGTATGCTTCAAGATTACAAATGCTGTTTGTGATGGAATGTATTCTCTATTATTATTATTATTATTATTAATTGACATAAAAGCTTCATGGTACGAATGAGGTGTTAGGCTGATGAGAAGCAACAATGAACTCTTTGGGCAGAGACATGCTCAAGATAGCAGGGACACTGTCCCTGGGGTGCTGAGTTTGGTGCTAAGTTAGAATCTGACAAGTTTGAGGTGGGTTCCTCTGAGCCCCTGCTCTCACTCCCAGAGTCTTGGAAGACTGAACCTGGGCTCCAGGATTAAGATTAGGCAATCGGCAAAATGCTGACATGGTTGGCATGGAACCGGTGCCTCAAGCTCTCTAAGCTCTATCTTTTGATTTTATAATTTGAAAAAGAATTAATCAGAGAATTATAAACTCTGACTTCTCAGTGTACGTGGTGTCTGGTACAGACTCATAGGGAATGGAAAAACAATGTCTACCTCTAATTTTTCTTTAAGTAGACTTTCTTGAAGATTATATAATTTGTATATATATATATATATATATATATATATATATATATTGTCTTTGAGTCTTCATGTCAGAACTTCATAAGTAATTTTTTATATTACTAATTTGTTTGAAACAAATGTACCAGTTAAAAACTTATCACTATAAAATAGGTTTATTTTAGTTAAAAGTTAGAATAACTTCCTACAGATTACCAAAATGCAAAACAAGATGTCCAGCTTTTCTCTACCTCCTCATGGGAACACACATAGTCCAATTTAATAGAAGTGGACTGGTGAGCTTCACTGTTTCTCCGTAGCGAATGACCAAGGAGCCTGTAAAGATTCTTAAGTGGCATGCTCTGTCTTCCTAGGCATGCCTGGGAAGAACAACGTGGCAGCACTGCGCCAGGCCCCGGGGCAGAACGGCACCAGCTTCCATGGCTGTATTCGGCACCTTTACATCAACAGTGAGCTGCAGGACTTCCGGAAAGTGCCCATGCAAACCGGAATTCTGCCTGGCTGTGAGCCATGCCACAAGAAAGTGTGTGCCCACGGCACGTGCCAGCCCAGCAGCCAATCAGGCTTCACCTGTGAATGTGAAGAAGGGTGGATGGGGCCCCTCTGTGACCAGCGAACCAATGATCCCTGCCTGGGAAACAAGTAAGTTCCAGAGGCTTGGTACTCAGTGCATATGTTAAATTCTCAAAGCCAATCTAAGAGAAGAAGGCAGGAGGTTGGTAGGGCATGGGCAGGGGCTTAGAAACATCAACACATCAGAATTCTGTCCTCTGTATTCGGACACGTTTTTCCTAACCACCATACCTTCTGAACGCGTGTGTCCACCTGATTTTCATTGCTCTGTTTCTCCTTCACTGTAGATGCGTACATGGCACGTGCTTGCCCATCAATGCCTTCTCCTACAGCTGTAAGTGCCTAGAGGGCCATGGCGGTGTCCTTTGTGACGAAGAAGAAGACCTGTTTAACCCCTGCCAGATGATCAAATGCAGCCACGGAAAGTGCAGGCTCTCTGGCCTCGGGCAGCCCTACTGTGAGTGCAACAGTGGATACACTGGGGACAGCTGTGACAGAGGTAAGCTACGCAGTGCAGTGACGAGTGACATCAACCTCATCCCTGGTGAATGGCACCGAGTGCAGCAAGGAAACACTTGGGTTGGGCGTGGCTTGTGGCTACTGTTGTTGATTGGTTCTCACCTGGTATGATGCAGTTACTAACTGTGAGAAGCATTAAACTCCCACCATAACGTTCTTCCATGGCCATCAGACATCTTACCGCTACTTGACTTGCTGGGGAAAGTCTCCTTTTCCCTTCTTCAGAGCACAGCTGCCCAACTCACCTTCAGCCACCACCCGACCCCCTTACCCACAGGTATTACTAATGCAGCCTCAGGCACAGAGACCGCGGAGGTGGTGACTCTGCTCTGGTTTCAGTACAGAATCAACTTTGACCTTAGATTCGACTGATTTATCACAGTAAATTATGCAGGTGAGAGGGATGGAAGCCGGCTGAGTTTTCGGGCCACCTCTCCCTGCTTTGTTCCCGAGATCCGAACTTGCCTGGCCTCCAGCTGGCACCGATTTCGGTGCATCAGACAATACGATGAACGTGCCTGCGGGAGCCTTTAGCAGATGGCTCTTTTTTGAACTACTTCATACTAGCGTAATTTATGAAGTTAGTGGAATGTTACTTGTATTAAGTAACATATTGGATAATATTAAATTCTGGGCCTAATAAATTAAATTGCATTCTCTATGAAACTGCTCCCCGTGGTAAACAAAACCAGCTGTTAGTCCTGAAGAAACAGAAGATGTGTGTTTTTTTTCTCCTCTTTTTTTTTTTTTTTTTTGCAATAAAGAAAAGGATTTAGGAATCCAATTTTCTTGTCAGAACAAACATGTTGTATTTATTGTCTACATATATAGCATACGCTTTGCTGGAAATAGAGGCCTAAAAGATACATTTTCAAGTTAGAATAGTTCATGCCATCAGTCCATAAAATGGACCTCAAGCATCGCACTAAAAATGGCAGCCACTAAGTGGAAGAAAGGCCAGTGACAAAATGGAGATCTTGACTTTCTTTAGGTCACTCTACCAAACCTACAGTGTCTGTCTTTAAAAATGCTCTTATCTCCTTGTTTTCTAGAAATTTCTTGTCGAGGGGAACGGATAAGAGATTATTACCAGAAGCAGCAGGGTTACGCTGCCTGTCAGACAACAAAGAAAGTATCTCGCTTGGAATGTAAAGGCGGGTGTACTGGTGGGCAGTGCTGTGGACCTCTGAGGAGCAAGAGGCGGAAATACTCCTTTGAATGCACAGATGGATCCTCGTTTGTGGACGAGGTTGAGAAGGTGGTGAAGTGCGGCTGCGCGCGGTGTGCCTCCTAATTGCCTTTCTGGCAGCCTCCATCTTGGGCAAAGGTTGTACACTTCTTGACCATGTTGGACTAATTCATGCTTCATAATGGAAATATTTGAAATATATTGTAAAATACAGAACAGACTTATTTTTATTATGATAATAAAGACTTGTCTGCATTTGGAAAAAAAATAATAAAAGACACGCTCGTACTAAAGCTTCCCCTACACTGGAGAAGTGTGAAGAAAAGACACACTTGGAGGCATTAGTGCAGCGGTGGAGACCACTGCAACACGGAGCCATCTCTGGAACATGCTAATGCTAGCAGAAGCACATATACAAGGGCCTAAAACGGGACTGTACACTCACAGGTGATTGCCCAGAGCAGAAACCCCATGCTCCCCCTTCCCATCAGTGCAGTTCACAAGAACACTTCAAGCACAAGCATCTCAATGAGACTCTGAGGCAGGGGAATGGAAATCCAGAATCTGTAGATAGAGCCAAGGGATGAGAAATATTTTGTGCAAGATAGAGAGTGTCCTGACATCTGGGTTTCATTCAGGAAAGAAATGGGTGTGGAGTGTTGAGATGTATTTTATTGTCTTTGGCAATGATAGCATATCAGCAGAAACAGCACATGAAGGTGTTTATCTACCACTTTCCAGTATTAAATTTTTGTAATATAAATGATAAAGCAGATGATAAAGAACCAATAGATTATTGATAAATGAAAAATTAGTAATAATATGAATTTTTGTTTCTATGAGTTCTAAATAGCCCTATACAGTATTCGTTTTCAACGAGGAATATTTATTGTATTAAAGTACATTGTACTTAATGATTTAGGTCATCACTTTGGACTGTTTCTCGATGCTTTAATATATATTAATTTATAATTATCCTGATATTTTTGTACATTTTCAAACTTAAAAAAATCAGGATTTTTTTGGCAATAGAACTAACATAGGATGTTATTTTGTTATCTTGGGATAGGTATATGTTGTTCTTTTGGCTGACCTTGACATCTAACCACTGATGTCACTGACCTGTGGTCTCTTTCGGGACACTTACAGAAGGTTTGCAAAAGCTGTGAGTAGAGACAGCAAGTGTACCCATCTGCCACATGTCCTCACAAGGAGAAGGAAATTATCTGTAGCAACAGACAATAGGAAGTAGATGTTTTACAAATTAATTAATAGATATTTCCCTGCCATGCTTTGGGGGAGGGGGAAGAAGAAAGACTGTTATGTCAAAAACTGTAATTTTTCTCCAAATAATAAAGCTCCTTGATTACCTTACTGCTCCCATGTTAACAAGTTTGCTTCTAAATTACAATGTAGAGTTGATAATGATTTACAGTAGACTGTGCTCTTCCTTCATGAAAAATTCCAGGGTGCCCTGTGAAGATGCAGATGTTTCTTTAAAAGAAAAGCCCTTTTTAACAATGAGAATTATGCTTTGTCCTTCTTTAGACTAATATCGGTTGCACTACAGATGTTTGTAAATTAAAAGATATCTACTTCATTAACAGCTTGGCCGTTTTCTTAGAAACTACCTCACTTTGCAGGTGTTTCATTATGAACTTGATACAGTGGCATGAAATGAACCAGAAAGGCAACTTATACCTTTATGTTAACAAAAAAAAAATTGCTTTGGAATAAACATATTGTCACATTGGGAGGCTGCATAAAAGAGATAAATAAAATAACATACTCTTTGCTAGGGAAAATGAATATTCAATTAAATCCCCCTACCAAAAGGATTTATGAGATGAAACAGAGCTCATACAATGGGTCTTCTTTGGGTCTCACTGCCTTTACTAGAGCCAGCTATCCAGAACTAGCAACATTTCAGATCAAGGAAATGTCATTGCCTGGGCAGAATATTAATACTTGACCTCTACTGTATATAAGGGATTCGTCTCTTTTTAAAACACTCATGTGTGCGTGTGTGCGCGTGCACACACACCCATACACTATTCCGGGTGTGACCATCCAATCATATTTCTGCACATATTTAAAATTACTTTAGTTGTATTATATAAATATTAAATAACCATTATAAAATATTCATGGGTTCCTATGAGTTGTTTCCTTTTTCAGATGTATTGAATCATTCTTTACGCAAGGAGTCATCTACAAATATAACAAGATTTCCACGTGATACACCAGATAAACAGCATCCTAATGACTAGTGTTTGCAGAATGCGTTATTGTAAAGCAGAACCTATGCTAAGAGTTTTATATGTAAAATCTCCCTCATCTATACAAGTGATTTGAATCCTTGTGTTCCCTAGTTTATAACAGTATATAAGGCTGGAAAACAAAAAAGCAGGACCCAATGCTGGGCAGTTCATACTAAGGTATTTGCTGATGATATAGACACCGTTCAGTCACAGATTGCCTCTACTTGAGGACTGCTAAGTCTTGAAGCCTTACTTTCAGGACTATTGATCATATATGTTTAAAAATATTAACTAGAGTTTTGACATTTTGCTCCTTTTTAAAAGAAAAAAGAGACATCATAATGGTTTTCACATGATATTTTTTTATCCTTCCTGATTATAAGGTCACAAAATAAAGTTCTATTTCTGTGTGAGTTGAACAGTGTTAGCTTTACAGGGGTCATATTTGAATTGCCTTCCAATCATGAGCATGGAAGGGAGAAAATCTCGCAGCCAGAAAATTGTTTGCAAATCACACAAATCAAGGAAAATTATTCATATTAAAAAGTGCTCCTGATTTATAAGCCGATAACCACAACACTCTTTTTTAATAAAAAATACTATCCTCCAACTTTTGTGATAGAATTCAATTTTTAAAAATACAAAATAAAATGGTCAGATACAGTAATGCTCATTTGTAATTTAATACATAAAGTTCTTAAATATTACTAGCATAAGTGAAACACCATCAAGGAACTTGAATGCAAACAATTTAAAAATGTGATCAAGAATAATAACCACCTCAGTCTTGGAAAATTTTTCTGACCATAGACTGAAATTGCTTCTAAACAGTAAAATAACATCTCTTGTTCTCCATCTGGAGAAATGATTAAAAGATTTAAAATGAGTTCAGGACATAAGGATCTTGAACTTTATGGCATCATCTGCCTCATGTACTGACCACTATTTCTGAAGTGATGTCTGTAAAAGCATATAAGCTATAAAAAATATATGAAGTTTTATGCGAGATATTACATAAAGGAGAGGAAGCTATAAAAGCCTAGAAGCTATTTTCTTTCTTAACCTTCTTTGGGTACTCACAGTCATTTAACAGATGATTTCTGTTTCCTGTCTCCTTATCAATTCCTCGAAAAGATGGCTGACATTTCATGTAGTTTCAGATAAAGCAGACAAGGTCTGCCATATTAGAGCTTATACTTCACGAATTATGGGTTGAAGCTAGACTAGGAAACTGTTCTGGCTAGTTTTTATGTCAACTTAACACAAGTTGAAATCATTTAAGAAAAAAGAATCTCAGTTGAGGGGAAAAAACACAATATTGACCTGTGGACAAGCTTGTGGTACATGCTCTCGATTTTTGATTGACATGGGAGGGCCCAGATCACAACGGACAGTACCACCTATGGGAAGGTAGCCCTGGGTGCTGTAAGAAAGGAGGATGAATAATTCTTAGGGAACAAAGAAGTAAGCAGCCTTCCTCTGGAGCTTCCACTTCAGTCCCTGCCTCGAGTTCCTGCCTCGAGTTCCTGCCCTGTCTTCCTCTGATGATGAACTGAAAGATGTGGAAGTTTGAGCTACATAAATCTCCCCAGTTACATTGGTTCTGGTGTTTGATCACAGCAATAGAAAGCTAACTGAGGACACATACCATCAGAGTTTGATGTACCTTTAAAGATATAGTGGTATGCTAGAAAAGGTACAGCCAGAATATAGATGTTGCTCAGTTGATATAGTACTTGCTTAGCACATCCAAAACCGTGGGTTTGAGCCCCTCGATCTAGCTTGTTTTTGGATTACTGTGAAAAGCACCATGATAAAAGCAATATGTGGAAAGAATTTATTTCTTCTTACAGCTTCCAGTGCATCAATGGAGGGATGAAGCAGGAATGTAAAACCAGAACAATTATATAATATATATTTAACAATTATATAATATATATTTAATTCCCACTATATAGAGAGCAACACCCAAACTTTTATTCTGGTATGCTAGATTCCTAACAAGGAAGTATTATTGTCATCCCTCTGTAGTTATTCCTATGTTGACAATAAGGAATATTTAAAAGCAATTTATGAACTCTGAAATGTGGGCGATGGAGGAGCAACAGTTGTTCCCAGTTCAGATGGTAGCTGAAGCCAAGGAAATGGGTGAACCAGTTCAGAAACGTCAGAATAAACCAGAGGCGTAACATCTGACTTCGAATAGCGCCTACATTTTCAAAGGAATAATTTGATTCCAAAATGTAGATAAAAATGGGGTAATTCTAACACAAGCAGGCATGACTAGGTAGTCATATTTTAGGGACAATAGAAGATGGTCAGGGGGGGCAACAAAAATATGATGGGATCATACATTTGCCATTCGGTGGGTCAAGCAGGAAATGAAGCAGAACCACAAACCACTGCTTACTGCCTTGTTCTGCATGATTCCCTCAGCTGCTTACATATTGTTATACAAGGACCACTTGCTCGGGAGTCCCGCAGCCCACACGGGGTTGGACCTTCACAAGTCAATCACTAAACAAAATGACTTATAGACTTTCTTACAGGCCAGTCTGGTGGAAGTATTTTCACAGATGAATTCTCTCTTGCCAGATGACTCTCACTTGTGTCAAGTTGACAATATTCAAATGAGCTTTTTTGTCATGTGATAAAACCAGTGTTGGTGGTGCTGTGTTGGTGCTATAGCAGCTCTCCATCATGGGAGGCGGGATGATCAGAAGTTCAAGGCCATCTCTGCCTACATTAAAAAATACAGCAGAAACTTTTGATCACATCAGTATATAGCAGGGGGTGGAATGGTTCCGTGAGAAAATGGCTTTCAGCTGTGTCAGAAAGGATACAGTAGAACGCAGGAAGGAAGATTGTGTGTAGACATATTGGGTTAGGTTGTCCAAGGAAAGCAGCTGGTCCATAAAACTACAGAGTAAGAAAACTTTGTACTATAATGGGAACTAAAGAATCTAGTGGGTCTTACATGTGACAAGCATTAGTTCTATGTGTGCAATGCAATGGTGTCTACTTACTGTGTGCTTTCTTCTATCGCATGCCTATTTGCAGTGGGATTTTCCAAATAACAAACCAAAGAGATTTGCATTTCAAAATAATGGCTTCTTAGCTACACTTAATTCAGTTCCTTGCAACTTCCAAAACAAATGCCTCTGAAAAAAATGATATAGGATAATAGCATCAAAATCTTACAATAATATTATTTCCCAAATCTCACAGGAGTGTTCACAAGCAGAAAAGCTGATGAAGCTAAATTGAAACAACTGCTGACCAATCTGTGCTGTGAAACTCACAACTCACTCTCCCTTTCAGTTTATATATACCCCAACAAGCAGGCCCTCATGTTACAGACCACTGTTGCGGGAGCTCCTTCCGCTCCTTCAGCCAATAGCTGCTGAGATACCAGCCCATTGGGGCGTGGTCTCTCTCTTTAAAAATGCGGCCACTTCCCTCCCCTCTCTTTCTCTGGCTTCCAGCTCCGCTTCTGGCGACTAGGCTCCCTTCTTGTTTGTGCAGAGGGATGTTGTCTGGGATGGTGATCTGTAAGTTTTTTCCCCCTTAAATAAATAACCATCCTATTTATCATAATTCCAAACTGGTGTGTGGTTGTCTGTGACTTATGCCTTCAAACTACAAAGAAAATGCACAATGGAACTTGATTGTCCATCACACTGGCTAGGTTTGACCAAGATAGGTGAAATCTGGAATGATGAAACAAGATGCCAGAGAACAAGAAACCAGGAAATTCCCAGAGTGTGGAGCTGCTTAGGCATAGTAACTCTTACCCAGAAGAACTTCTCTGGTGACTTCCTCTTTCTACAACCAAGGGAGAAAAGAGAGCACTTAAATGTTCTACCACTGTCCAAGAAGATGAAATCTGCGTAGAAACCATGCCCAACTACATTTTAAACTCGCTTTGTCTTTGCATCAGTGTGTGAATGGTTAAATTTGGATTAAAAAAAAATAAACATTAACACTCACACGCATAAAAATGGAGACTGGCGAAAGAGCCACAGAGACAATTGTCTGTGAGACTTGCTGTCATTAATCCTACTCTGCCTTGGAGAAATAGCTTAAATATCCTTTTTTGTCTGCATGGATGGTGGCAGAGATACTAACTGACTTGCCCAAGGTTACACAGTCCAGATCTTCTGACTCTAACCATAATACATTATTGATTTTGCTAGAACTGATAGACAGTATAATTGTCTAGTGAGATTTTGGGAAATAGCTAAATATTTCTCAAGAGACTTTTTTATAATGCCACTGAATAAACTCAGTAGAAATACATTAAAACATTCTTATTACTGATCATTTGGAAAGAAAAGATGATTTTTATAATGAAATTTCCTCCCTATATCAGAAACTGAAGTGGGAGGATTTTTTTAATCCAATTGTGTCATTAGCTTTGTACCTCCATAGGCTGTGTTGTTGCCTAAGATAGTCACAGATCAAACAACACATGTATTCTCACATCCTAGAATTCATTCATGGCCACAAGCTGATCTTTATAAAGAAAAACAATATGAAACACAACACACAGACAACACTCTGTTTGTATGAGCACAGACATCTTTTCATGAATCTCAGAGGCCTGCTTTATCACAGGAAAGAGACAGATTACATCTGAGTGTCCAACCTTGCAGGCACTCAATGGGTGTACTATCACTGGATCCCTTCCCCATCTAAGTTAAAGTTCTTGCTTTAACTTACATCTTCACAAGGATTGTTTTTCCTTCATGTTATTCTGAGATTAGCCACAATTCTTTCTTTCTGCTTGTCAACCCCTTTTTGGAACTATGAAATCAATAAGAACACATTCCTGAATGGCAGGCACATTATTGTTTGATTAGGGAATAAATCTCTTATCATTTGGCAAAGAAAAAGGCATGTTGATTTAAACACTCAGAAAATGAAGTGAAAATCCTTCTGTGTGTTTTTTTCATTTAGCCTTGTTTTCCTTTTACATCTTATTTTAAATGTGTTCATATTTTAGATTATAAATACAGGCTTGCTTCATAGAATAGACAGTCTGAGAACAGAAGGTTTTAGGTGATTTATTTCTATCTCTACACCCCTCACAACTCAGGACAATAGACAGAGGATCAGTGTACCAATAGAGCAAAAGACTCAGCCAGTCCCTTAGAATAAGACCTGGAGGTGCTCTCCCACATTCTTATTCTCTCTGTGTGTGTCTCTGTCTCTCTGTCTCTCTCTCTCTCTTGTTTGCTCATGCACACATGTGTGTGTATCTGTCTCTCAAACACACACACACACACACACACACACACACACATATAGAGACAGAAACAGAAAGACTTTCCATATTCAAAACTGATAAATGAATGTCTGTTTACTACACTTTGCTAGTGTGAATCAAACTAACTAACCCACTCAGTACTTGCACTTAGAGAATGACACACTAGTTTTTCTTTCCTATGGGGCTGCTAAACCCTCACATAAGGCCCTTCCTGGTAACCTAATATAATTCTAATAAATATTCTAAACCCTTCACTATATATACGACCACTGCCATTATTTCTTCACACAAGGGTTGGGGTTTCATCACATAAATTTGAGGAAAGCATAAACATGCAATCCACAACCTAACAGCTCTCATCAGAACCAAGACTAAAGTCAAGTTCGCTCTGGAATAACTACAATAGTTTGTGTTGAGAAAAGCAAGAAATAAGGAAACAGAGAAGTAGTTCTCTGATATTTATGTCAAACAACCAGATGATCACAGAAAAGATGGGTGCATTAGTGACTAGTGTATTCTAGAATACAGTACTCCAAAGTATAGCCACTTAAAGAATCAAGAGACTCTTGATATTTCAGTTTCTTTTGGTGGGAATTTTGGGCAAGTCTCATTCTGAGTTTTTCCTGGTCTGAACAGGGTTTGAGCTTCACTGCTTCTCCATGTGGCCCTCTTTCAAAGCTATTTGAGCATCCCAGGACATGGCTTCTGTCATCTTCCAAATAAAGCAATACAAGCCATTATATACATGTCAAGACTTATCCTTGAAAGCCATTGCCACTACACCTGAGATATTCCATAAGGTGCAGATTCAATTCTGATTTATCTTTAAAGGAGACTGGACCATCACATAAATAGCAAAGGTGAGAGTTACTGGAGCCAATTCAAAGCTTGAACCCCATAAACACTAAGAACAGTGCCAACAATTGCATAGGAAATGACAAAGGAAGAACAGAACTTATCCAAGACCAAACACTAAGTAGAATGTGCCTAGTATCTCTCTATATGACAAAGCTCCTTTCCATTACTACTTATACTGAATCCTTTTGCTGTTTTTAACTATTCAAGTATTTTTTCACAACAGACTATTACCACATAATATCTAATGCTTTCATCTTCAATATTAAAAACACTCCAAAATATATAGTAGTTTAGTAAATCTTGCCATTAATGATTTCAGTACAGAACAGAAAATACTGAACAAAAAATTTAAATCCTTGTGAAGCTTATCACATCACAGGATTTGACAAAAAGTCAAATAAAACCAGAGATAAATAGGTAACCTATGATAAGGGCTTTGAGCACTACTGTAGTAGAAGACACAGTAATAACAGGGAAGAAACTACTTAGGGAAAAGGGCCCAGTGCAGAGGTGAGGTCTGAGCTAGGTAAATGAGATAGAGGACAGTTAGGTCAACCAACCAACCAAACAAACAAACAAAAAACGCCCCAGGTAGGAGAATCACCCTAAAGATCCCAGTGTTGAGAAAAATCTCTGTGATCAACACTGCAGCTTAGTTCAGAAAACAGAGATCACATCAGAAAAATTCAAATAGGGAAAAGATTTGAATTATTTTCAAAATCTAAGAATTTTTTTTTTGGAGTGGCCATGAAGCCACTGAAGAAATAACATGCCAGAACATCACCGGTAAGCCTCAGCCTTGTGGCAATACAGATTATTAGTAATGGATTAACTTAATTGTGAGAGCTAGTCAGTAATATGCCCGAGCCA
Organism: Microtus ochrogaster; assembly: GCF_000317375.1. Lineage (NCBI taxonomy): Eukaryota > Metazoa > Chordata > Mammalia > Rodentia > Cricetidae > Microtus > Microtus ochrogaster. The sequence goes on from NW_004949103.1 coordinate 13,349,188, forward strand.
TTGGCCAAACAATTGCAATTGGGAAAAAAATTATTGAATGCTCCTGAATATTAACTAAAAACATACTTTGCCCTACTTGTATTCATATTGTCAAAGGAACTTGCTCTTCATTAACTCCCCCCTCTGGGAAGTTCCTACCGTGCTCTTCTATACGTCCTTCCTACTGATAATCCCACAATTCCCCCTCAATCCAGGAAACCCCTGTCTCTCCCTACTGGCAATGATTATTCTGTGATCACATTGCACAGTCTGACTTTACTTCTGGAATGTTTTCAAAATGATGACAGAATGAAACTGCTCTTTATTTTTAGTAATTAAAAACGAGCTAGACCTGGTAGCACAGTGTTTCCTGGTCACCTGTAGAGACCCATATGTATGAACCCACACATGGTTCATAGGTCCCCACAGTGACATCTTCTCCCTTTCTTCTAACCCAAACTTTATCTGATTCTGGAGTTGCTCCCCTACATAATTTGTTCAAAAGTTTTGCTAAAACAGGAGTCTGAATTATTATTAAATGATGAGATAATAAATATTCTCAGACTTGTGAACATTTGTTTTCTTTTGGACTCCTCAATTATGCCTCAATAGCCAGAGACAACACATTAGTGAGTGAAGAGTTACAATTCAATAAACTTTCATTTATGGACATTGACATTCATATTTCAAGTAATTTCCTTTTTCTATCATAAAATCTTCATTTGATTTGTTTCAAATATTTAAAAATGTAAAAAAATCATTTTTAGCTCATACAGTACAGAAAAGGCAAACTCTTCTCTAGCCTTTGTTTGCTGGCACAGGGGAAGACAATTGATGTAGAGAATAAAAAAAAACTGTGGTCCATTATTCAAAATGAACTAACAATCATGTTCGAGACCTAGAAATAGGACCAAATGGTGGGAGTACCATAAGGGCAACATTGTCAAGGAGCCAGGAACATTAGAAAAAGAATTCTGTCTAAATGAATGTCACAATACAGTTACTACATTGTATATCATACTGGAATTATATGAAATCTGGTTAGTTTTAATAAAACAATATCTCAAGGACCCTTGCTAAGGACTCAGTAAATACAAATGGGCATGTGGGACACTAGGCATAAGCAGGTCCTGATTTGTGATGGCTGATAGTGTCCTTTTTAGGCTCTCTCCATTCAGACATAAATTTTTCAAATGATTTTTTTCTGTCTTAATAACTGAACTCATTGATAGCTAAAGTCTTGCTCTCAGAGAACCTTTCTTACTGTCTCAGGAAAACCAACACAGAAAGTCAAAACAAATCAAATTTAGAGTTGTAGAATCTAGTCCCATGGGACATACTTACCAAACACTCCTGCACCTAAAACTCTGAGGATATTGAAGAAGAGAAGTAGAGATTGTGAGAGCTGGAGGACAAAGGAGTTTGCTGTGAGATAGTCTCTTCTGGTAATATCAAAAGCAACACCCATACAGTCCCAATGATATGAGTGCTGAAACTTCCAAATGTAGGTTGAACAAGAATGATCCCAATGAACATGACAAACTAGACAAGAAATGCCCAAGAGGCCTCAATACTCACAATGAACTATAGATAATTGAGAATAGTTGGGAACAGAAGTGTTCTTCCCAAGGGAGAGTACATCAATTAGTTTTCCAGAGGCAAATGCTCAGCTCCAAAAACTTGCATACACGTAGCATTATCTAGACTGAGCAGGTTATATTTAAGAATGTGTCTGTATATATACGTACAAATATGCATGCCACAACAATTAGTAAAATACTAGACCATCAATTATACAGTGAGCAGAGGAGATATATGAGGGAGTTTAGAGTGAGGAAAGGGAAGGGAGGAATGACATAGTTATTTTATAATCACAATTTTTATTACAAAACTAAGTATCTCCTTTGTTTGCATGTTAACTGTCTGGGTTCCCTTTTCTTTCCTCACCAAGCTGTGTGTTTTCCACATCTTTCTGCTACATTCTCTTCCCTCTCCCTGTAATCCTGGCTAAGAGTTGTGAGGAGGGTCCTCATGACAGCATACATGATATGCTTACTTGGAATTTCCTCCACCAAGTAACCAAGTCCATTACTCTTTAATTTAGCCTAACTCCCATTTTCAGGATAGCAGCAAAGTGTAGCCAGATGATTTGCAGATGTAAACTAGATGGCTTGTAGCCCATTTTCTGATTGAGTTTTATTCCACATCTGAAACCTCATGACTGTGGTCTTTCTTGTCTACATTTCTACCAGCATACTTATGTTTTGAACTCTCACCAGAATGTCTTATTAAACTCTGCTTACAGGATTCTAGAACTTCTCTGTCATACAGCTGCAAATCTTTGCACTTTCCTCCCACAACCCAATTCTAAACAATCCAATGCCATGGATAACATAGCCATCAACAGTCCCACTTCTGCTACCAGCCATCTATGTTTGTCTCTTTACTCATTTCTGTGATAAAATAAATGATAAGCAAGAACCTACAAGCGAAAGGACTTATTTTGACTAATGGTGCAAATTCCTCACAGTAGAAAGCCCAATTGTGGGAAAAGCTCAAAGATGTATGGTGACCAGAGTATTAAGCTTTTTGTTACTATCTCCAGAGTGTGGGAAGCAAAGAGATGACAGCAGGGACACAAGAATTATATACACTCAAGGATCTGCCCACAGTGGACGACTTCCTTTGGGTAGGCCCCACCTCCTACAGATTCCATAGACTCTCTAACAGTATCACCAGCTGGGGACCTAGTGTTCAAATCCAGGAGCCCTTGGGGGCCATGTTACATCTAACAATAACAGGAGTCAAGCAACCACAAGCCAAGTCCTGAAAGAATGGGCCTAAAATAACTAACTCTTTCCCCTGTAAGTTGTTGATCTTCTCACATATTTTGCCAATAATGGAAAACAGAGTCTTAGCGGAGTAGAAACATAAGCATAATTATAGTATCTATGTAATGGGGTTGTTACAAGAGTAGAGTGGATTATATATGGAGAATACTTAACACAGTGTGTGCCAAGTAATTAGGAGTCTTTAATGTCTGCTATTATTAGCTATTACATTATAATAGAAAGCACATAGAAATTAAAGATAAATATATCTGTCTTCAATAATCAGCACATTTAATATCTCCACATGTTTTTTATATGTACTAATCCCAGTTCTCTCTCCTTCCCCTCTTCTCACTACCCCCACCTTTGCCTCACCCCAGAGAGGGTAAGACCTTGGGTCGTCAATGAATTCTGTCTCATCTTCACATTGAGACAGGACCAAGACCATCACCCTCGTATCTAACTGAGAAAGGTTTCTCTTCCTAGGAAATGGGCTCCAAAAAGCCAGGTAATTTTTTATGGATAGTTCCTGGTCCCACTACCAGTTATGAGAATTAATATCAGGGTCTTTGATTTGATTCCATTGATCCACATGTCCATTTTATGACAATATCAGGCTGTTTTCATTACTGTAGCTCTACAATAGAGCTTAAAGTCAGGGATGGTGATATATAGAATTGCTTTGGCTCTCCTGGGGTTTTTTGGTTTCCATATGAAGTTAAGTATTGTTATTTTGATGTCTATGAAGAATGGTGTTGGGATTTTGATGGAGATTGTTTTAAATCTGTAGATTACATTGGGTAAACTTGCCAAAAGTAGGTGTTAATCCTACCTTTCCAAGAGTTTGGGAGATCTTTCTATTTTCTGACATTCAATTTCTTTCATCAAAGACTTAAAGTTATTGTCATACAGGTCTTCCACTTGTTTGATTAGAGTTACCCTAGGTATTTTATGTTGTTTGTGACTATTGTGAAGGATGATGTTTCTCTAAATTCTTTCTCATCACATTTTCATTTGTTTATAGGAGGGCTACTGTTACAGGGAGAGAGGGGGCTGCTTGTTCTTTCTGGCCACCTGACTAGCTTACACCTGAAATAATCACACAGAACTGTATTAATTAAATCACCAGTTGGCCCATTAGCTCTAGCTTCTTATTGCCTAACTCTTACATATTAATTTAACCCATTTCTGTTAATCTATATATCATCACGTGGCAGTGGCTTACTGGCAAAGAGTCAGCATGTCTGTCTCTAGCAGCTCCATGACATCTCTCTGATTCTGCCCTTCTGTATCCCAGAATTCAGTTTAGTCTTTTCCACCTATCTAGCTCTACCTTATCAGACCAAAGAAGTTTTCTTTATTCATTAACCCATAAAAGCAACACATAGAGAGAAGGACCTCCTCCACCATTTCTGTTTAAACAAAAGGGAAGGCTTTAACTTTAACATAGCAAAACTACATATAACAAAACAGGTATCAAGCAAGAACTATAGTTACAATATTTATATCTAATTTATCATTTATCATAACTAAATATGATAGGAAAACTATGACTGTGACTATCTATGTAGTCTTCAACTCCACTAAAGATTTCAGAAGGATATATTACCTAAGTAAACAGGAAGTACATTGTAAGCAACTTCTAAAACTCTAGAATTGACAGAGATGTCTCGCTGCCTGAGCAGCCACCCAAAGTTCCTCTGTAAAATTGGGGCATCTATCTTCAGCTGACAGGCCCATAGTATGCGACAGACTTTTCCATGAAGCAGGAAATTTCAAAGACAGTTTTACCTATATTGACAGGTTCTCAGGTGTATTCCTAGCTAGATTTTACATCTTAAATTAACCCATTTCTATTATTTTATATTTTATCACAAGACTCGTAGTTTTGTTACCTCTTGCTTCTTGGGTGGCTTGACTCCGTCTACTCTCTTCATATCTCTGTTTGGATTTCCCACCTGACTTTACTCTGCAAAGTCATTGGCCAAAAATGCTTTATTCATCAACTAATAAAAGCAACACATACAGAAGGAAATACAACATCAGAATTCTTCACTGAAACCATCAGGTCTCTGGTCCTGTTTTTTGGGTTTCTTTAGTTGTTGTTGTTGTTGTTGTTGTTGTTGTTGTTGTTGTTGTTGTTGTTGTTTTTGTTAGGTGTCTGTCTTTTCTATTTCCTTAGGGGCTATAGGTCTGTGCAATTTATTTATCTGGTCTTGATTTAGTTTTGGTATATGATACTTATCAATGAAATTGTCCATTTCCTTTAAATTTTTCAGTTCAGTGAACTACACCTATAGTAAGACCTGATGATTCTCTGGATTTCCTCAGTGTCTGTTGTTCTGTCCCCCTTCTGATTTCTGATTTTCTTAATTTGGATATTCTCTCTATGACTTTTAATTAGTTTGGATAAACTTTTGTCTATCTTGATTTTTTTTCTGAAGAACCAACTCTTTGTCTCATTGATTCTTTAGATTGCTTTCTTTGTTTCTATTTTATTGATTTCAGCCCTCAATTTGATTATTTGCAGTTATCTACTCCTCCTGGGTGAGTTTGCTTCTTTTTGTTTTAGGGCTTTCAGTTGCTATGTTAGTTTGGAAATTCTCCAACTTCTTTATGTAGGCACTTAGTGTTATAAATTTCCTCTTAGTACTATTTTCATTGTATCCCATAAATTTGGATATGTTGTGCTACCATTTTCATTGAATTTTAGGAAGCTTAATTTCTTAATTTCTTTCTTGACCCATTGGTGAGTCAAGTGAGCATTGTTCAATTTCCATGAGTTTGTGGATTTTCTACAATTGTTGTTGCTGTTGAATTCTAACTTTAAGCCATGATGATCTGATAAGATACAGGGGGTTATCCCAACCTTTTTGTATATATTGAGGTTTGTTTTGTTACTGAGGAAATGTTCAGTATTAGAGATGGTTCCATAAGGTGCTAAGAAGGTGTATTCTTTTGGATTTTGGTGAAATGTTCTATAGATGTTTGTTAAGTCTATATGGGTCATGGCATTTATTAGTTCCTTTATTTCTCTGTTAAGATTTATTTGGTAGACCTGTCCATTGGTGAGGGTAGGGTGTTGAAGTCTCCCACTATTACAGTGTGATTTAAACTTTTGTGATGTTTCTTCTTACAAATGTGGTGCCCTTGTATTTGGGGCATAGATGTTCAGAACTGAGATTTCATCTTGTTGAATTTTTCCTGTGACAAATATGAAATGTCCTTCTTTATCTCTTTTGTTTATGTTTAACTTAAAAACTATTTTGTTAGATATTAAGATAGCTACACCAACTTGTTTTTTAGATCCATTTGACTGGAAAATACTTTTTTCCAACCGTTTACTCTAAAGTAATATTTGTCTTTGAAGTTGAAGTGTGTTTCTTGTATACAGAAGAAGGATGGATTCTGTTTTTGTATCTATTGTGTTAGCCTGTGGCTTTTTATAAGTGAATTGAGTCCACAAATATTAAGCGATATTAATGATTGGCAATTGCAAGTTATTGTTATTTTTGTTTTTGTTGGTGGTGGTTGTATTATGTGTATTGTGTATGTGTTTCCCTTCTTTGAGATTTGTTGCTGTGGGATTATCTGTGTTGGGAGTGTGGGGCCACCAGTTTCTGAAAGAACTGTATTGCTAGTGATGTTATTGCGTATATTCTCACACTGTTGTTGACTCATTTCTTCCTCCAATTGGTACAGGTACTGTGCTTCAGGTGTTCTCTCTTTCTCCAATTGGTATAGTTGGCAAGTATGGCTCTATTGATCACTCTTCTAAGTGCAGACAGGGCATAGCCTGCAGGAATCACTCTTCTAGCTGCAGGGGGCCTAAGGCTCAAGTGGTCATTCCTGCAAGTACAGGCACTTCTGAGGCTCCATAGGTTATTGATGCAGCTGATTATCACTGAAGCAAATTAATAAAACTCAGAGACAGAAATTGGGGTTCAACCTGAATGTCTGGAAAGAAAAGAGGCCAGCCATTGTCTCTTACTTCTACCTCAGAATGAAACGGCGAGTCTGCCTCCAGGAATCTAAAGATGAGACTGTATCCGAGAACTGTTCCACTTGTTTTATAATCTTCTCTAGGACTGGGATTAGCATCATGTACCACTGGGAATAAAGTCATGCACCACCCTGTTTCTATAGCAACTATTATGGCTAGTGGAATTAAAAATGTGTTACTATTACTTGGTCTGTAAGGCTGACCAGTAAGGCTATTTTACTCTCAGATCTTCAAACAAGCTTTATTTTTATTAAAATACAATTGAAGGCTCTCTGCTCCTCCCTGTTTTGGAGACAGCGCTTCTTTTCGTGCAGTGCCAGCCTCGTTCCAGAGACACGATGGTGAATGTCGGAGTGAACGGATTTGGCCGTATTGGACGCCTGGTTACCAGGGCTGCCTTCACTTCTGCCAAAGTGGACGTTGTTGCCATCAATGACCCTTT
>NW_004949103.1:13357163-13381137 GCF_000317375.1 Microtus ochrogaster
TATCACTGAAGCAAATTAATAAAACTCAGAGACAGAAATTGGGGTTCAACCTGAATGTCTGGAAAGAAAAGAGGCCAGCCATTGTCTCTTACTTCTACCTCAGAATGAAATGGCCTCCAGGAATCTAAAGATGAGACTGTATCCGAGAACTATTCCTCTTGTTTTATAATCTTCTCTAGGACTGGGATTAGCATCATGTACCACTGGGAATAAAGTCATGCACCACCCTGTTTCTATAGCAACTATTGTGGCTACTGGAATTAAAAATGTGTTACCATTACTTGGTCTGTAAGGCTGACCAGTACGGCTATTTTACTCTCAGATCTTTAAACAGGCTTTATTTTTATTAAAATACAATTGAAATGCCACTACATATCACATACAGAGAATGGCGCTGGGGTCTGGCTGGCACACAGGTACTCTTTCCTAGAGGAACTTCTCACTGTTGTTTCTGGAAGTCACTGTTACCGCTCATGCTTCTGCCGCTCCCCTGTGGGGCACATGATCTTTTTAACTGCTATTATGAAACACTATTGATTACTCTAAAGTTAAATCCCTCAATCAAATAAAAGGATAGAGCAATATTGTTTGCTTCAGAGGAATTATTAACACATTGAATTTAGTTATTCAATGCTTATCTGCTGAGCATGAACTTTGCTCGTTATTGTGATGAATTCTGGAGACACTAAAATGAAATAAGCCATATCCAGAGATCAGTCAGGATCGATCAAATTTACAAAGACATGTACACTAGCTAGTACACAGTGCCTGTTCCATAGAAAGCCTGCATGCAGGGCTGACAGTCTGTCCCTCATTTTCTTCTTCTGTGCATCAATAGATCAGGCAGGTGACATTAAATTCACTTTTAGTGACTGAAGGACATTTTTCGGGATGGTGAAGAACACTGATTAGGATGCAGTCATCCAAGGTCAGGCTATACCATCTCATTTACATTGACATTTGCTAGTGTCAATGCCCACTTGCTAAACTTGTGACAGAGGTCCAGATATATGCAATTTATTCAGGGACTGATCCCCAAAGGCAAGAGATGGATCAGGGAAAAGAGACAAAGGATTGAAAAAATAAAATGAAAGATTCTCTTAGTTTGCTTTTCTTTTGTTGGCATAAATGCTGGCTGAAATAACTTGAGAGAAAAAAGTTTATTTGGCTTAACTTTTACAGTCCATCGTCAAAGAAAGTAAAGGCAAGAGCTCAAGAAGGAACCTAGAAGGAGTAAATGAAGCAGACGCCAAAGATTGTTGCTTAATGGTTTGTCTCCTATGACTTGCTCAACTGCTTTTCTTATGTAGCCCAGGCTCACCTGCAAAGGGATGACATCACCCACAGTGGACTAGGCCTTCCTATACCATCTTTCAATTAAGAAAATATCCCACAGGCATGGACACAGGCCAGTCTAATAGATGTATGTGTGGATGTATTTTGTTTGCAAGTTATATTAGTTTAAGTTAAGTAGCAAGTCTCCTACTGTGGGAAGTCAGGGCTTATTCCCATCTGGGTCCATCTGACACTGTAGAACATTTCTCAGAACTGTATTAGGGTGGGTTAAATAATATTTACTTACCAATTCTTAATGAAAAATGTTTAATTCTAACTATGGTGTTATTAATATTATAAGCACTAGTACCATTAATACTATTTATTCTCCATGACGGGACCTCCTCTCAGTAAAAGACATTGAGGAACAGACAGACCCAGTAAATGGTAAGATTAAGTCTGTAGATGGAGCCCTGATATATTCCTCATAGTGAGACAAGCTCTTCAAGTCTATTTTTGCATCCTATAAACTTTAGTGAAAGATTACCTACTTGTATTATCTATTTTCCCTCTGCCCCTGCATCTTGTAATGCCTAGTAAAACTATTATCTTTTCCTACTCATAAAAGAGAACTAGTACCTCGATTTACTGCTTTATTTTTAAACTCTCCTGAAGTCTGACCTGTCATATCATCATGATCTTGCCAATGGGATACACTGCAAGTGCTATGGATATCTAGAACTTGGAAATAAGATGTCCTTTCTTTCTTTCTTTCTTTCTTTCTTTCTTTCTTTCTTTCTTTCTTTCTTTCTTTTTTCCTTTCTTTCTTTCTTCCTTCCTTCCTTTCTCTCTGACACTTAGTATATCTATCTGGATGGCTAAAACACAAACACGGCACAGTCTCATAAATCAGGTTCACTGAAAAACACACATAGCGCAACCCGGGTCTCCTATTGTCTACATGGAACAGTGATAACCTAGCAATCCTTGATCCTAGTGTCACGGCTGTCACAGGAGAGATCTGCATGCTCTGGTCCTACACGTGGTAATTTTCATTCTTTCTGACCTTTGCTTTCACTCCCAGTATACTCCATGAATGGCTGTTAGATGGTGAGAATGACTACCTGCATGAAGCACTAAAAAATGTTTGTTATCTGATACAAATTTGACAATAATTCACCATTGTTACTATTAGTGCTTCATATTCTAATATTCTAAGGATTATCTTAGAATCACAAATATAATTAGATATATTTCTATAAAATGACAAGAACCTAATCCTAAAGATACAAGAAGCTAAGCATCTATTTAATATAACAATAGTGTTGACCTTGGCTTGGGACACACTTTGTATTAGCCTCTGTACTAAAGGATTCATCTACACAATTTGATGCAGTCTTACAGAGTTATGATGACATTAGTATTTGAACCTATGTTTTACTTTTGAAACGTATTCATGAAAAGCTGAAGCATCAATCTTAAAGGCAATCATCATTTAAAATGAATGAAAGCAAAGAAACCCCCATCATGTTTTGCATTAAACTCCCAGACACTTGGAAATGTAGGTAACTTTTAACAGGACACAATGAATGACAAAGGTGCAGGGAGTCATCTGAAGAAATGTTAAGTAACATGCAACATTTTAATTCCACTCTGTCTGGCTCCTCCACAGCTCACTCTTAAGGGATTCCAATCATTAATCACCCAGAGACTTCGTGTCTGTGCTTAGGCTGCCTTTTCTGGGAAAGTGATATATCTTGAATGCTAAGGCTGCTCTAATGATCCCCATGTGAGACCAGGATACAGATTTTACCATCACCCACACAGACAGCATTTTTAGGTCTCCTGGACAATAGTAACTTTCTCTCCATGCTGATGGCTTTACATAAGTATGCATACAGTGATAAACACTTTATTCAGAGATAGCTTCTGCAAGATCACTTTACAGACTCTCTTTTTTGTTAAATAATAACTAAAGAGATAGGAAGCCAGCTTCCAACTCCGTGTAATAAATTTCCTGACATACAAAACTAGCTTGTCTTTTCCCAGAGAAAAACAATAATTTTAGGCCCCACGGGGAGGTCATCTTCACTCTGAGCATCCTACCACCAACCATCCATATTACTCAATCTGTCCTCCTATGCTCTTCTCCCTTTCATAGATTGGGTCCAGAAGAAATGGACTGGCAACCAAAGGCAGCAATCCTTCCAGGCTAGAAATTTCTTAGCTTCCAAAAACAAAGGGAAAAGTTGAAGTTTCATTTGGAAAATGCAAAGGAGTGTCCCAGGAACATATAAGACCCTGTCATAAACAATTTCCCCATAGTGGAAAAGAACTCCTTCCTTTCTTGATTAAATTTTAGTCTGTCTCCTTTCAGCTGTTTTCTCCACTAGATTTGACTATACATGTGCTGTGACCAGTTTTCATGCCTACGATGCTAAGGCAGTGCATGGAGAACGTTTTCATCTTCCATAGACTATCAACCTTTTTCCTTACCATTGATCGCTAGCCAAGAAGCCTCTTGCCTCTATCTTAATACCCAACAACATTTCTTTAGTTAATTGTATTCCACTTCCTAACTGTGCCCAATGGCTATACATTTCTGGGTTTTTTAAATTTTTAATTTTTTTTTTATTATTCCTGGTTGTATCTAGAATCAAGCTCAAGTCCTCTCCTTAGTTACAAAGTCTTGGCCATCATTGTAATTTTTGAATGGATTCCTTCTAACCGTTGTTGAGATATACTCAGTGCAAATTTTTTTCCAGTCTTAGCAATAGGATTCAAAATATTCATGTGTTTTTGATACTAAAGAATCTGGTTACATTATGAAGTGGTCTTTAAATGGTCTCTCTGCATTTCTTCCTAAAACATCGTCCATTCTTTCTCTCTTCCCTCACCCCATGTGATTTTGTCCCTCTTTTGTAGCTTCCCCTGAAGACGAAGCCATTTTCCCTCTGTCTAGTAAATGACATTTTCTCCTATACCTGGTACCTTACTTTGACTCATTTTCTATGTAGTTTTCTTTCTTTTCAAGCCTGAATCTTCCAAAACCTTTCTACATATCATACAGGGACATTAATGCATTTAATCCCTGCCTTATTGCCGTTTTATGTGTGATCGATAAAAGGAATATTGTATGTGAATGCATCATGCAAATTACTAGAGCAGTAAAATTAATAATTGCTCAAGCTTTTCAGTTATCAATTTTAAGTACCTGTCATACTGTATTCAGTTGATAACTGAATGTTGATTTGTCCTTTTCCTGACCCTTAACCCAAGCTCTGAGAGGGTCAAGTATCTTCTTAAATGATGTGCTTAATGCCTGTCACAATGTAAATGTTCATAACACATTTTTCAATATTGTCTTTGCTTTATTGAACATAGGGCAGGCTACGGATACTCCTTCTGGTTCTTTTTTGAGTATTTTCTTGGAAATTCCTTAACAGTACAGACTCCAACTAAGGACCCTGGGCCCTCCATATCTGACCTGCATCTGTATTCCATCACATCCTTTAACCAATGCTAAACACATATCATGTCTTCAGCAAAGATTTGCTTAGGTTAATTTACTTGAATCCTCCTTCTCTTGATGATAGCTCAGAATAAATGTCCACCCATCACCCACATCCTGATTCTTTACTGTGAGTTTTCCACTTTGCCACGATGAATTCAAACTCTCTTCCTCAGTGAAAGACCCAGTTGAAGGGATTGTTCTACCTATCACAAAAGGTTTGCAATCTTCCCTAAATACTTTCTTTAAAATGGAAATTTAGTCAGAGTATCAGTACTTTGAAAAGAAAAAGTACCATAGATGAGCCAGGGTTTGGATCCCAATCTCCTTTTCTTTTCTCTTTTCTCTCTCTCTCTCTCTCTCTCTCTCTCTCTCTCTCTCTCTTTTCCGAGACAGTGTTTCTCTATGGTTTTGGAGCCTGTCCTGGAACTAGCTCTTGTAGACCAGGCTGGTCTCAAACTCACAGAGATCAGCCTGCCTCTGCCTCCCAAGTGCTGGGATTAAAGGTGTGCATCACCACCGCCCGGCTTCCCAATCTCCTTTTCTAAGATGACAAAATGAACTAAGTTTCTCAAGTTCATTTTCATGTTTGCAAACCAAAAAGAGGTATGTCACTTACCTCCAAAATCAATGTGAGATTATTGATTGAGACACCTCAAGTGCTTAGAATAGTTCCTGGAAACTGAGAAAATCCTCTTAAGTATACTCTATTTATTATGTACTTATTATTTACATTTAAGAGGCCATACTTACCTGGATAAAAATGCACAGAAACCCAGAGACCCAGAGACAGACACAGATATACTCAGCTTCCATTTACCATTCTTAGGTATCCAAATTCCTGTAAGGGAAGTATAAAAATAATCTGAAACTTCTCAGAAGCCTCGGCCTTCCTGTACTCCCCAGTAGGAGTACAGGAAGTAGGAGTAGGCAGCAGCATCGCACTTTCCAGAAGACAAGTGTCATAGAGGCAAGTTTTGCATCTGGTTTGTATTCATTTTATCAAAGAGCATTAAGAATATTGATCCGAAGAGTATCTCATCCCAAGATGCCATATATAGTGAAGGCAACCCTTTTTATACTTTATTCTCTTTCTAGAAGCCTTATATATGAATATGAGTAATCTGTCTAAAAAACACCAGAAGGATGATTATTATCACTTCTGTCTATTCAATACAGACTGAAATGATGCAATCATTGGAATTAGCATCAAATCTCCAGTGCTGTGTTGACTTAAATATATTATACTGGCAATATTAATCTAGAATCAATATTTGTATGCATTTCTATGTGTTGTTTCATTTAGTCTTCATAATAACTTAGTGGGATTGTGATGTGGGATTCCCTTCTGTATGCTATGAATGTGTTTTATTACCATTGGTTATTAAAGAAGTTGTTTTGGCCAGTGGTTTAGCAGAGCAGCGCCAGGTAGGAAATCCATACAGAGATACAAAGAGAAAATAGGTGGAGTCAATGAAATATCATGTAGCTGCCGAAGGAGGAAGATGCCAGCCCCCAGCCAGAACCTTACCGGTATGCCACAGCCTTGTGGCAATTCATAGATTAATATAAATTGGTTAATTTAAGATGTAAGAGTTAGCTAGAAATAGTCATAAGCTTTTGTCCAAACAGTGTGGTAATTAATATAGTTTTTGTGTAACTATTCACTTCTGGGTGGCAGGGGAAAGGAATGAGTACTCTCCACCTACAGGACTGTAGAAAAGGAAACAATCTACACTGATAACTATATCCATATCCCATGGGTACTGATAACTATATCCATATCCCATGGGTTTTCAAAATAGAAGTTAATGTCTCTTTTAGGTAAAAGATAAATATAGAAAGGGGTGTTTCCCATTAGACTTCTCCACTAGGGCACTGAAAACTGCTCTTCTCTCACACTATGATCTCTTCTCCCCCATAAGACTTCAGTAGTAGGACTGCATCGCCCTAGTGCAAGGACCAAAAGCAAAAGAAATGGTCCAGGCTGAGCTCCCAAGGTCCAAATGAGGAGCAGAAGGAGGGAGAACATGAGCAAGGAAGTCAGGACCACGAGGGGTACGCCCACCCACTGAGACGGTGGGACTGATCTAATGGTGGGAGCTCACCAAAGCAAGCTGGACTGAGACTGATGGAGCATATGATCAAACCTGACTCTCTGAACGTGGCGGACAATGAGGGCTGACTGAGAAGTTAAGGACAATGGCAATGGGTTTTGATTCTACTGCAGGTACTGGCTTTGTGGGAGCCTAGTCTGTTTGGATCCTCATCTTCCTAGACCTTGATGGAGCTGGGAGGACCTTGGACTTCCCACAGGGCAGGGAACTCTGACTGCCCTTTGAAGTGAAGAGAGAAGGGGAGGAGAAGGGGGAGGGAAATGGGAGGTGGAAATTTTTAATAAAAAAATAAATAAAAAGGAAAAATAAAAAGTGGACTTGAATATGTGTACTTATGTGACCAGCAACTTGTAATAAAATATTGATTCTAGGAAAAAAAAAAAGGAAGAAAAAAGAAATGGTCCAGGAAAGGGGAGAGGCCAGTCTATTATCTAGGACTCATGAAATAGCCACAATACCTATAAGGGAGATTTTAAAAGGAAGAGTGGCTATTTTATAGGATTAGGAAGAAATCAGTTGAGAAAATCAGGAGCTTGTCTCATCTATATCAGACAATTGTCCTGGTGACTGATATAGAGATGTCAGAAGACAGATTTGAAATTACATGCTTGTTTAAATAGTTTGTAATGAACTGTTTGAATAAATACTGTTTAGAGTTTGGAATTTCTCGATTTATCCCTATTGAGACACACACACACACACACACACACACACACACACACACACACACACACATAACCTTTAGGAACTAGCGCGATGACTCAGGGTTAAGCGCACCTATACTGCTCTTAGAAAGAATCCAATACATCCTACAACTGCCGATGATTACAATCACAGGATTGTTAGGTGTTTCTGGGCTCCACGGGCACCAACACTAGCATACATATGTGCATGCTTGTGTACATTCACACTTGTATACACACACACTTTTAAATTGAAAATAATTTAGAAATATTTAAGCTTTGATTTCTAAAATGACTGTAGAATGGATATAAGTTATCAAATGATATCTACAAGTACAAACAGAAAGACAATACGAATTTTCATGTCATACACAGATAGAAGATAGTACCAGTGGCCTTTGATTCACATTCAATGTATAGCAAATAGAGGCCACACTTTGAATTTTGGGCTTCTGTCATTTTCTCTGACTATGTTATTTATGCGGTACTCTTTAAGAGCACTTGGCAGAAACCATACTAGCAGATCACAATAAGCCACAGGACTGTAAAATGGAACAATGACTGTTCAAAAATGAGATGTGCTGTAAGCTAGGATGCCCAATAGAAAAGCTTTGTGAGATGAATTTTGACTTGAGATAGTTGCATGGTCTGATGGATGGAGGTCATATAGAAAGAGGAATTACTGTAATCTACTATGCCGTTGCTAGAAAGAAGTAAGATGTGTAAAGTTCCCTGAGATATGCAAGCCCAAGCTGCAACCTCAATAAAATGTTGCTGCTTGATATGATTTCCATAGCAAGATAAAGAGAAAAATAGTTTAGTCAAAGCTAATATTTAATATCTTAGAGTATTAATAACTTGGTGTTTGAATATCTTATGAATGCCAAAGAGGCTGATACAATGTTCTAAACAGTCTAGTGACCACAGAAGTGGAAAAATGATCATAGAGCCCATCCAACAACAATGAATAAGAAAATGGATCAGTCGTGCAGAGAAACCAGAATCTACTGACATTGAAGCTTGGAAGAAATTTTCAAGAGGGAGAATGGTTTAAGAAGTAGGTCACATATAAAAGCCAACCCTCAAATCATTAGCACATTTTCTAGAAGCATCTGTCATAATTTCCCAAAAAGACCTACTACCAAAACCAAACTCAAAAAGAAAAAAAAAAAACCTACAACAACAACAAAAAAAAAGTAGAAACAAGCATCTTTCTGGCTTTTAACTTGACCCAGGGACAACATTCAAGGAGCCACAGGAATGAGGGAGCAGCTGCTCAGTGGCCGGGTATGTGCAAGATAATACAGGAAGAAGGGAAAGAAAAGATTTCAACTTTCAACTGTATTTATTTTCATCCCATACATTTGAATCTATGTTTATTTTACAGTGTATGCATTTTTATATGTATATTATCCAGTTTAAAAAAATAAAAGCCAAACATAGTGGTGTTCTTAGGGTTTCTATTGCTATAATAAAATCCCATGTCCAAATGCAACTTGGGGAGGAAAGGGCTGATTTTTATTTGACAATTCGCTAATCACTGAAGAAGGCAGGGCATGAACAAAGGAAGGAACCTGGAGCCAGAAACTGAAGCAGAAGCCAGAGAGGAGTGTTACTTATTAGATTACTCCTTATGGTTTACTCTGCCTACTTTCTTATACAGTCTGCAACTACCTGCCCAGGGTGGCACTGTCCATAGTGAGCTCGCTGTCCCATATCAATCATTTATCAAGACAATATACCTGTAGACTTGCTTACAGGTCAATATGTGAAAGCATTATCTCAATTCTCAATTCATCTCCTCCAAGATGGGTTTGTATTAAGTTGACAAAAATAATAAAATAGCATAAATTTACATATGCCTGTAAATTTAGAATTTGGGAGACTGTAAATCTGAGATCATTTTTGACTTTTTTTCTGTACTTCTTGCTGTTGTAAAATACATTTACAAAGGTATCCTACGGGAGAAAAGTGTGATTCTGAGTTCAAGGGTGCAGACTTCCAAGGTAAGTTATTTACTAAAGCAAGAGCTAGAAAGAGTTGATCCACAATCGGAGAGCAGAAAACAATGAAAGCACATTCCTGCTCCACTTCCTTTCTCCGTAAAATAGCCCAGAACCCAGGAGAGGAGTGGCAGGGCTCACAGTGGGAAGTCCTCCCACCTGAATTAACATAAGAAAATCCTTTTTGTGCAGACCATCTCCTAAGTAAGTCCTGTCAAACTGACAATTCCAACTAAATATTTCAGTTAGGACTATATAGAACATTTAGGAAAGCTTTGTCTAAAAATAGGAATAATTAAATATATTCATATTGGGCAGGATGCTATAAATTTTGGGGGTATAAAGTTTACTTAGTGGGTTATGGAGGGAAAAGGAAAGGAAGAGGGGGAGAGAAGTGAGAGGGGCAGACAGAGAGAGAGATGGGAAGGGAGGGGGGAGAGAGGCAACAGTTACTCTTCATAAGAGGGACGAAAAGAGAGCAGATGCTATGAATTTTTATTTGATGTGGTAGATCAAAACACCTTGGAATAATAGCCAAATAATAAAAGCAACCTTTCATAGTTAGTTTTTTTTTTTTTTTCGTCATCTTACACAAGTTCAAAGCTCTCTGGGAAGAGGAATCTCAATTGAAAACTGCTTTCATTGGTTTTCCTGTAGACAATTTTGAAAGGCATTTTCTTGATTAATGATTGATGTGGAAAGGCCCAACCCAATGAGGGTGGTGCCACCAATGGGCAGGTGCTTTAAGTGTATAAGAATGCAAACTGAGCAAGCCAGAAGAAGAAGCCAATATGCAGTGTGGCTCCATGAATTATACTTCAGTTTCTGCTTTCAGATCCAGTCTGGATGTATCTTCATAATGGACTGTAAGCTGTAAGAGAAGACAAACTCTTTCCTCCACTAGGTGCTTTATATCACAGCGTTCTGCCACAGCAACAGAAGACAAACTAAGACAAAAAAAAAAAAAAAAAAAAAAAACAAAAAACAATAGTACCAGGTTCATGGGGGATGACTGTGATAGACCTGCCCATTTTGTTTCTAGAGAGATTATGAAAGGAGTTTAGAATTTGGGGCGTGAAAAGATATTGTGTGTTTAGAGCTTAGTGAGCTGTGGTGGGAACATGGAAGATAATGCTGAGAACAGCTTGGCACTGTGAGATGCCATTGATGAAGATGCAGCCTCAGGTACAATGGAAACACAGGATTGAAAGGGCTGTGAAAGGAGACAGGAGCTTGGTACAGTTAGACATGATCAGAGTTCCTGAAGAAAAACTAAGTGGCTATTGGTAAAAGTGAAATCAGCCTTTTGGAGATGCCAAAACTGTGGGACAACCACAAAGAACAGTTGTATAAAGTAGCCATCTTGAACCTACAGAACGAGCTGCAGATGTCAGGGTCAGAAAAGTGGAGCTATCTAGGTTGGAGCCCAGAGAATCATGAGTGGGCCCCAGATGTTCAGTACTGAACTTTGTTAACACTGTTGAATTTGGTTTCTGCTTTGATTTGATTGTAACTATACCCCGATTATTTCCTCTGTAAGTAGAAGGTATTTAACTTTTTTTTTTTTTAGCTTGTATTGATTCTTTGCAGATTTCACAACAGGAATGCCAATCCTACCCTTCTCCCCAGCACTGTGCACTTGTTCTCAACCCTTGCAACCTCCCTCAAAATGAAACAAAATTTAAAAGAAAATTCCAAAACTAAGCAAAACAAACAAGATAAAACAGAGGAAGAGAAAAGGAAAGGAATCTCGTGGGAGCTGTGGCGTGGCCTGGTGAGTCACACAGTTGACTCTTTTGGCTTTTCAGCTTCACTTGCGAGTGTTCATTGCTGCCAGTCATTGGTGTAGTGCAAGGCCTCTGGTCTCTGGTCTCAGATACACCATATGTAATGGGCTCTCACTGGGGCTCCTCTTGGATATCCTATTGCTTTCCTGTATTATGAAGATCATGCAGTTTGGATCTATAGGTTTGTCTCCTTCTCATCCTCCAACAGTTCATAGAAGAGGTGGATACTGGGATAGGACAACATGTCATAGCCCTGATCTGGGCCTAGGTGGTAGCTGGCCTGGTCAGTCAGCCTGTTTTCCGCATTGTCTTCAGCATTGCCTCAGCAAGTCCACCCATTGCAGCCTGCAGTAAAAGGCACGGCCAGTCTCCTGCTGTCAGGTCCTTCGGGGGGTGGCTTACCAAGACTCACACTACCAGGTCTAGGTCCACTGTCTTGTGTAGATGAGGTGTAGGGCCGTCTCTCCCGATTGCTGTAGGGGGAACACCAGGGTTGTGGGGTCACTTCTCCTGCTCTCACACCCCTTAGGGCTGGCTTACCTGTACCCCCAACCACAGGGTTAGCCCTAGTGTGCTGCCCAGCCTGGGTGCTGGGCTTGCTTTCCTGTGTGCTAAAGTTGGTGAAGTACAGGACTAGTTCTCCCACTTTTGTGACTAGCTCTCTCCCCTGCTACAGGTAGAAAGTTCCATGGGAGGCATCTTTCCTTCACCCATGCCCCTTGCAGATGAGGGGGAGAGGTGGGATCAGGTCTTCTCCTTTCATGCATTCAGGGCCAGTACAGGTATACTACTGTCAAGAGAATCAACTCTAGTTGCTCAGGAGAGGTACAGGGCCTACTCTTCCATGTGCTACAAGGTCAGCTCTAGTGTGCTGCCAAGGAGAAATGCATGCCCATGGCAAGGGCTGGCTTATACGTCCCAAGTTCAGGGGTCAGTTCTCCTACTGCAGTATCCAGCAAAAGCAGGGCCAGCTATTCCAGGGCCAGTGAGGGATGTGGCCAGCTCAATAGAGCCCTTAGATTTCAATACTCATGGTTTCCATGACCTCTTGTGGTAACAGGGTCACACCCCCCAGTTGTAGCAGGAACATGGGCCTAGACATGGCCCTTGGCAGCATCTCAGGTCCAGAAATCACCATGACCTGGGTTCATCATAGGCCACTTAGATCAGCATTGCCCTAGTAGTTGCATGGCTGTGGACCCCAACATGGTCTCAGGTCACTGACCAGACCCTAGGCATCCCAAGAGCCCTCAGTAGTAACAGAAGCCAAGGATTTCACCCCAGACCCTGACTGCCACAGGGCCACAGACACAGACGACATAGCTCTACATAGTAGCTTGGGCCCAGATGACACCATGGACCGGGGTAACAGTACAGCGCCCAGATCAGAATGTCCCCAGCAGCACCATAGCCCTCAGACACAAACATGGTCTCAGATAATTGCCCAGATCCCTGGCATCTGCATGACCCTCTGTGGTAATATGGGCTACAAACACCAACTCAGACCCTAGCTTCAGTAGGACCACCAACCCAGACATGGGCATAGGCAGCAAGCCATAATAGTGCAGGTCACACTCAGATCAGCATGGTCTCAGAGATAGCACAGCCCTTGGACATGGTCATACATTTGTGTAGCCTTTGACATCAATACAGATCTTGGATATGGTAGGACCATGGACCCAGAATGCTCCTAGGCAGCAGCCTGGGCTTGGATGTCACCATGGTCCAAGACGACAGTGCAGGCCACTCAGGTTGGCATGACCCTCAAGGGAGCATGGCCCTCAGACACCAATATGGCATTAGATGGTGGCTCAGAGCCATGACATCAGCATGGCCTTCAGTGGTATCAGGAGCTGTGGAGACAAACACAGATTCTGACAGAGGTAGGTTCCATGAAACAGATATGGTTCTTGGTAGCAACTCTGGCCCAAATATTACCATGGCCCCAGATGGCAGGGCAAGCTACTCAGATTGCCATAGACCCCGCAACAACATGACCCTTGGACACCAACATGGTCCTAGTTGGTGGCCCAGACTACAGACTATTGCATGGCCCTCAGTAGAGACAAGAGACACAGACATCAACTCGGTTCCCCTTAGCTGCTTCATGGCTTTGGATCAAGACTTGGCCCTTGGCAATAGCCAAGGCCTGGATATCACCTTGGACTATGATGACAAGTATGACATGAATGTCAGTCTGTTCCTCACCATCCTCATCTCCTTAGGTCTCCCTCTCACCCTAGCCCACGAAGCACTCCACCTCTTTCTGTTCCACTTTCCCACCCTAAACTCACTCACTATGATGGGGCCCAACCACCTAGGCAGTCTCCTGATTGGCGTGGAGCTGTTGCTGTTGCTGTTGTCCCCCCCTCTGAGATTCAGGGCTAGAAATGTCAAGTGGCACTTGATTGAGTCTTGCCCACTGCAGCCACAAGGCATGGAGCTCAGATTAAGCTTGATTTTTTTTTTTATTACAGGAACCCTCAGACCTTAAATATTTTAGAGAGACTGAACTTTTAAAGAGGCTTTGAGTATTTAACTAGACAGGGGGTATTCTGAAATGCCCAGATTTTTTTAAAGTGCTTAAATTTTTAAAGACTTTGGAACTTTTAAAGTTATTTATGTTTTCTATTATGATATTAACACGGGATCTTGGAGAAAACAAGAAGAAGAAGATTATAGTTTTTGGTTAATATAGTTGTGTGTCAAGTTGGCCAAGGGGCAGTTTTCCTGGTTAGTTTTTTTTTTTCTTTTTCTTTTTCTTTTTTGTTGTTGTTGTGGTGGTAGTTGTCAACAAGCTAGAATCATGTGAGATGTGGAACCTCAGTTGAGAAAATTTCTCCAGCAGATTGCCTATAGACAAGTCTTTAGGGTGTTTTTGTGTTTGATGATTGATGTGGAGGAGGGGTCATTCCATTTTAGGCAAGGCCGACCCTGGCCAGGTGATCTTGGAATATATAAGAAAGCAAACTGAACAATACAAGAGGAATGCATGGCCTCTGTTTGTTTTAGTTCTGTCTCCAGGTTCCTACCTTGAGCTCCTGTCCTGACTTTCCTTCACAGAAACCATAAGGTAAGATAAACCCTTTTCCTCCCTATGTCATAGCAGGAGAACAATAGATGACAAAGCAAACTACAACCTTACAATTCACCAACAGGTAAATGGACAACATTCTCTTTATGTGAATAGTGGAACATTATTACTCTTCAAAAAAATGGGATTCTGATCCATACTTCCATGTGGTTGAACCTTGAAGAAATAATGGAAAGTAAATAAGTCAGACATAGCAAGACCAAGACTTGTATATAACTAAAATAATCAAACTGATTCAGTCAAAATAAATAAATAGATGATAAATCAATCAATCAATCAATCAATCAATCAATCAATAAGCCAGGGTAGTACTACCATGGTCTGAGAGGAGAAAGCATTAGGAAATTGTTTAATGGATTTCAACCCCAGTTTTAGTGGGGACGTGACTTCGGTTCTGGAAACAGATAAAACTGATGTTTGCCCTCCAGTGTGAATGTACTTAATGCTACTGAACTACACAGTTAAAGGTGGTTACCATGGTGAATTTATGTGTAGTTTACCACAATTAAGACAATTCTGACTGGGTGAACCTATACACGAAGAAAACTATGAAGACTGAGTTTATCTTTTCTCATGGTTGGGCTTCTGATAGAACCACAGAGAGCCATACTACTTAGGCAATGTGCCCTGGTCAAAGCTTGCAAGCTTTTCTTTTCCATTTCTTGTTCTGTGGCAGGATCTCACTGGGTAGCACACCTGGTCTTCCACTTTCGATCCTTTTGCTACAGGCTAGGAAGATCTGTGGATATAAGAATGCAAACACAAAATCCAACCTTCAAGTTCATATACATTTTATATTTGCCTTTTGAAAGCATTAAAATGGATAAATCACCCATATTTGATGACTTATGTTCCAGTATCATCAATGATGAATAGAGTCATAGTCCTGCTTCCTGGTCTGTAAAATGGTGATGTCACCCTTGTCTGCTTTCCTTTATATAGCAGCTGCTTAGGTGCGAACATCACTCCAAGGCTTTACTATCTTTTGCTCAGACAAGATTTCAGTTTATTCATTTGGAAAGAAAAAGAATTGCTTCTTCCCTAAGAGCTTTGGAAGGCTGAAATTAGACTGGAGTGAGTTCCTTTAAATGATGGAACCATCATCCTACTGAAACTGGGCTCAGATACTTAATTTGTATATTTTAGATGAAAGAATTCCTCTCGGGGAAAAAGTAAGCATTATGATAAAGGGATAGCCAGACCCCTCCCTCACATGGTGTGAAATTCTCTAACCTACTGGAAGAAACGTGTAAGAAATGCAAACTCTGCCAATGCTCTGCTCTTCTTCCACATCACAGGAGCTCCTCCTGCAATGCAGCAATGCAGTAAGCTCCCTCGCTTGACAAATGGCGAATTGTGAAATTGCATTTTTAGCACACATCACTTTGCCATCCTGGTTAGGTCAGTTGACCCTTAGTGCTCCATTTTCTTATCCACATGTGGTGTTTACCATTTAGAATAAAAGCATAATAAACCATCACTAAGTATTAGTTAATATTACCAGTGACCTCCCATTCCTATGTGTAGTGTTTATACTGAATTTATTTTTATTTTTTTTTTTTGAGGCTGCTGCCTCTGCTGAAATGAAATCCCAAACCCAACAGGAACATGTAAGAGCAGCTGAATGTCCTTGATGAGACCCGATTCCTTCCTTTATTGGAAACATCTCCTTTTCATGGGTTTCTACTGAGTCATTAGCCTAAACTGCACCCTACATTCCCGAATTCCTGGCCAGCTGGGCTGCTCTGTGACCACAGAGACATCTGCTGCCTCCAGTTTCCCCAGTGCCTCTAATTCTAGTCTCAACCACTTCTATCAGAAGAATGGCATCACAAAGAGGTCATCTACATGCCAAGGTCTGGAAGCCACAGAGCCATGCTGTCTTCCCTTCTAAACCTCCCCTGCTCCTCACTTGCTTCAGGGAGTGACATCCCTGTAAAAGTCTGGATTTATTTCCAGGTTCTCACCTCTTCCAGGGATTGAACTGAGAACTTATTTCAGTTTCTTATTTTTGAATTTTTCTTTTGCTCAATTTGTTATCATCTAAAGCTAGTTGTTTTAAAGATCTTCTGAACAACCCCCTGCCTTTTTCTATTGAAGCTAGCATCAAGAAATCATTTCAATATGAAGTAAGTAATTCATTAAATTCAATGAATCATCAACTCTTTTGGTGCAGGTATTTTGGACATGCTGGGTATTCAAGAGCAGGTCAAGAGCTGGATCACAGTGACTTTTGAAAACTCCCAAACTGTCAGAAATGCTAGAATTGGTTAAAAACACAATTTCTTTGTTACCATTGGATGTGGAACATAGACACCAAAGCAATCCTAGTCTGGATTCTGAAACCCCATTATTGTCACAACGTGATTAATTAGCATAATGAAGAGCTGCTTAAGAGGGACCCAACACCCAAGTCCCAGATCCTATCTGAGTGGAGATTATCACCTATGGATATTCCCCCTTCCTCTGTACCCACCCTGAGTTCCAGGTTTATAAACTTGGGATAAAAGTGTTTGTATCCTGGGTAAGTATGGTGCTACACTCATACATAATGTTGCCTTTGGAAAGCTAATGCAGGAAGATTTAAAATTCAAGTCTAATGTGGGCTACAATGTGAGTTCCTGTCTGAAAAAGAAATAGCACCTATACCACAAGACTGTATGAAAGATTAATAGTAACACGAGCAAGGTGAGCAGAACCGTGTCTGGCATGGACAGCTTGGTAAATAATGAACTATGATTCTTTTATCTTTCAAGAAGATGGGTTGTGTTTTCCTGCAGTAGGTCTGAACTGCCTTTCCTTCTGACTAGGAATTTATGAGCGTAGGGTCCTGACATCGGTTAGCTCATGCTGACCAAGAGCTGTGATCAGCCATTAGAGCTGTCAGTGCTTTAAAAATCAAGAAATAAAGTCTTCAAGGTTTGCAGCAAAGCAAATCTTTCACCCAGTAAAGCTCATAGGTGAAAAATGACACAATAGAGTGAGGACAAGTGGGCACCATTAAGAGCAGGAGTTTATAAGTCACTGCCCACTTGGAGCGAGCCTTTGAACTGCTGAGATCTGGGCTTGCCACCTGGGGGATGGGCATGGCAAATTCTGTCTCTTTATAGTTATGGTGAAAAATGTGAACTAATTTCCAAAATGTTAGCACTGGTCCAAAGGACTGTAGGGTCTCCAGAAGTGAACACCGATTCTCTTTACAGGAAAATGATAGAAATACATCTTCAGTCTTCCTAACTCCTTTATGCCCTGCAATGAGACCAAACAGACAAGGGAGGGAGTCTTATTAAAGAGGCTATTGGAGCCCTATGTGTGATGTTTAGTTTAGACTGCGGCCCAGAGTCAAGAGCATCCAGTGCCTGCTTCCACAGTCTTGTTAATGCCACATCCTTTTCCAATTTTCCAAACAGACAGCCATTCTTAACAATTACTCCACAATGTCTTAGTTATTTTTCTTCAAAACACATGATTAACTTTTAAAGCAGACTTTTTCTTTTTTTCTTTTTTTTTTTTACATTGCGCACTCCTGTCTCCTTGGCTAGTTTCTCATTGGCTCTCTAATTGAAGGACTCCTTCTATACTCAAAAGTGTGTGTATGCGTGAGTAAATGTGTGTGGAGTGTGTCTCTGTGTGTAATTGCTTTGGTGTGTGAATTCCTATCAATACCTAAGATCTGTCCACTTTGGCCTTGCAAGAGAAGCGTTCCTAAAAACGGGGGTGGGGCGCGGGGGGGGGCGGAGAAAGTAGAGCAAAAGCCTCAGAATCATCCTAGCTTCACTTGGCATTTGTTTCCATCTTTGATCTTGGATGCAGTGAAGTGTCAGCCAGACCAAAGTCATTTTATATATAGGCCTGCATAAGCAAAGTGGAGGGACTTCATGGTTAATTGATTAAAATGTTCCCAAGAAGGTGCAAGATCAAAGGGCCTCTCGCTGGTTTTATGTTTCTCTGGAGTCTCACGGGGACACGTGGGTGACACAAGTGACCTTGGGCGTGAGAGCATTCAAAGACTGGTGTTTGTTTGTTTTATTCTAAAACAAGATTTGTGTTTCCCAGGGCTGCCTGGTGACAGGTTGTATTGTGGGCTCCCCATGGCCCCTGTCTGTGCTTAGAGGGAGCATCAAATGGAAGAGCAACCATGAGCAGGCAGGCATGACCGTGTCATGCTGCCATCAGCTCCTCTTTCTGCCAAACCCCAAGGAAACAGACTCCATTATGTTACTGGAAGGCAAAGACCACAGCTTTCTCTCTGCTTTTTTTTTTTCCTTCTTACTTCCAGTAAGCATCAAGAGAAGGTCACAAAGTGGAGGGCCAGACTTTGGAACTAAGACAAAAGGGAGCCTGGGAAACTCATTGTCTCATGCCAATCTGATAAGGGACACAAGAATCTGCCAGACAAGCAGTTCTATCAAAGGTTCCAGGTTACCAAATGTAAAGAAGGAAGAAATGATGGTAAGAGAGAATCTGCTGTCCAGAGATGCTTCATAAATTACCTCTGTAGACAGTGAAGAGGAGCAATTGTGTAAGAGTTTTAGGATGTGGCGGCTAGTTGCTAGACACTGGCTTGAGTAGAACATAGTCTATATATAGTTTCATGGATTCTGCCTCATAATGGTAAAGATGAGACACCACAGGCAAT
This sequence comes from Microtus ochrogaster, assembly GCF_000317375.1. Taxonomy (NCBI): domain Eukaryota; kingdom Metazoa; phylum Chordata; class Mammalia; order Rodentia; family Cricetidae; genus Microtus; species Microtus ochrogaster. Next base: position 13,376,273 of record NW_004949103.1, read on the forward strand.
GAGATCATTTCTAACCTTTCCACTTTCTTCCACTTAATACATTGCATGTATTCTCTTCTGGGCTCTGGAACACTCTGTCTAGTCTTGATACACAAACTAGAATTAACTGAGAGGAGGAAACCTTAATTGCAAAAATAATGCCTCTGAAAGATCCAGCTGTGATGCATTTTCTTAATTAGTGATTGATATGAGAAGGCCCAGCCCATGGTGGATGGCATCATCCCTGGGCTGGTGGTCCTGAGTTCTATAAGAAAGCAGACTGAGCTACCCATGGGAAGTAAGCCAGTAAGCAGCACCCATCTATGGCTTCTGCATCAGCTCCTTCCTCCAGGATCCTGCCCTCTTTGAATTCCTGTCCCAACTTCCTTAAATAATGAACAGCAATGTGGAAGTGTGAGCTGAATAAACCTGTTCCTTCCCAAATTGCTTTTGGTCATGGTGCTTCATTACAGCAGTAGAAATCCTAACTATTTCAGACAGGGTGGACATAAAGAGATTCAGATTCTAACTAGCAAGTAAGCCTATGGTTGGGACTTGGAACTGTAAATAGTAATGAACTATCGTAAGCATAAATTCCTAGATATACCTTATGGTTTTGTATCAAGTAACTGATGTGAACAAAAAATAAAGCATTCCATAACAGAGCTGATTAACGATGTATCTGTAAGGACGATCAGGAGCTAGTATCAGAGAGAATAGGGAATGTGAGGACTAGTGGGAGAAATAGGTGTAGTGGGTAAGGAAGAATAAGGGACAGACCTTCCCATAGAAGAAAATCCTTACATGAACAGGAGTCTTAGGGTGTTTGAGTGACTTTAGCAAATTTGAAGAATGTAGAGCCTCAAATATAGCATATATATTACAAATATAACATATATATCACACACATATAGTGGTTTTAGGTATTAGGAAGTGCAAGATGCAAGACCAATGTGGTACCATGTAGAAGAGCACTTTCTGGTTCATACATTTCAACTTGATGTGTTCTCCCATGGTGGAACAAAGAGTTCTTTCTCACAGCTTCTATTTTGAGAGTCTAGGTCCCTCACTATCGTAATTAAACCCCAAAGGCTCTCCTTCATAATTTCATCCCCTTTAACATATAAGTTTTGTGAGAATAACTCATTCTGGTCATATTAGGAGTGAATCAAGATGAGAAGGAAAGATGAGTGCCCTTAGTGTCTCCTCGAAATACAAAGCTATGTGACTCGGATGGAAGTATTATTTGAGGCTAGTGTCTTTACACATTCAAGTGATTAAGTTCATCTGGGCCTCAACTAGGTACCAGCACAAACGGATGGAGTCCTTACAAGAAAAGACAGGATTCAGGGAAGAAGGCCATGTGAAGATGACATAGAGATTGGAATTATGTCCTACAACAAAAAGTACCAAAAATTGCTTGGAACCACTAAAAACATTAAATATCAACTAATATTTGCCCCAAAGGGAGCTCAGAATGTACATGGCCCTCACTCCACACCACCAGGATCTTAGCATATAGAAATGTGACGGAGCAGAGTTCTTTAATGTTAATATGTTTGGTTTGTGGTAACTTGGTAGAATAGGCACAAGAAACAGACTGGCAAAGAACAAATCTCTCTTTTCAGACACAGCTTAGATCATATCAATGTCATGGTCAATGTACATCCAGATATTTTTTTTATTCATTCCAGCTGGCTGAGATGCTATATTCCTGTAATCCCAGCACTCAGATTTGGGACATGATGACCACTGTGAGTTGGAAGCTCCCCTGGGCTATGTAGTGTTCCAGGCTAGCTTTACAGAGTGATTCATTACAGAGTGAATCAGAAAAACAACAAAATTTTATTCCTTTTTAAATATGGATAGGTAATGAGATTTGTTACCATAAACAACTTCTTTGAGAATCAAGTGGTATAAAATACACAATGTGTTTGTCTAGTGTCACATCTGTCCCAAAACAAGGCATTCGATTCATTTTGCTTTCAGTTACCACCATTGCTCATTTTTAATTATAATATGCTAATTTCTCTTAATCCTTAGAGTATTGTAATGTGGGTGTGCACAATATATTTCCTACCCAATAATCACTGTTTTTACATTGTACTTATGGCCAAATACCATATACTGGGTAGTCTAAACAACAGACCTTTAATTCTTAGAGCAGATCTGAGCAAGACTGAGGCCAAGGTTTGTACAGTTACTGGTAACAACTTTGCTTTTGGTTGTACATGGCCTTTCTCTCACTGAAGTTTGTCTAGCCTGTATCCATGTGTGCCCAAGAAGGACTTCATAGATGCTGTGTTCTCATATACATACTAATCCCCAAACCAAAACTTACCCTCAGAAACCTCATCATAACTACCCACAAAGGTATATTTGCCCCATCATGTTGAAGGGTTGAGTCCCTTCACATTCATTTAAGGGTTGAGTCAGCAGACACATTTTAAAAGGCACAAATATTTGGGACACAACAGTTGCTTCAACTAAATAGAATTTTCTGAAGCAAACTTGTACTGAATGATACATGAAAACTCCAGTAAACTGATGCCTATCTATCTTTTTCTACAAATGTTGAGTATTCTAGAATGAAGTACGTAATTGAAGACTTGCCATTTTCCAACAGATCACTTTTACAGTACACAAGAGCTAGCAAAGTACACGTTAGAAATCTTTTGTCTTGGAAAATGCTGGGTTGTTTGACCCTAAACATATGACTATGGCAAAGAGAGAAAGCTGAGAAATAGCAGAAAAAATCAGGTGAAAATACAGTTTGGTAAGCCAGCACAACCCATACCAGCAACTGTCTTGGTCTGTCTCAACCTTTATCGTATCATGCAGATGAAGTCTTGAGAGGAATGTTTTCCCACATGGTTTCAAAACTGGATTTCCAAATCTGTTAAGTCTTCCCCTCTTCCCAGTTTGGAGAGACTGGGAGGCAGTTCTGCTGTCAAAGTCTGGCTGGTGAATTCCTTGGGGTTGCTCTTCCAACCTGCAGAGCTATTCATCATCTTAGCAGGCATCCTCAGAGGAGGCCTTTGGTGATTTACATGCTCCAGATAAATTATGATGCCTCTTGTGATGTTATCATCATTTCTGCTCACGGATTTGAACGCTTTATGGGAGAGGACTTTTTTTTCACCCTTTCTTAAATGATAAACAACTCCCAGACAGATTATATTGTAGTTGTCAAGTAAAAAGATATAGATACGTTTTCTTAAAGATAAACAACTTTCCACCACAGCTCCTCAGCCTGACAACAGGAAAGCCTGGTCCACTGAGAACGGACTGCTTACTCCACTTAGAAAAGATCTTAAACTTTCTTGGTCTTCTATTCCGACTGTTCACAATGCCTTTCCTCCTGTACTTTGTCTAGACTGTTCTGTATCCAGTAGGCATAAGCAACACATAATGGAACATCTTCTCTGTTCCAAAAAAAAAAATCTATTATCATTGGTGCTCAGATTTAAGCCATTCTGTCTTGATGTTTACATGCTTCACATTCATCCCTGTGCACAGTGCATTTGATAGAACAATTATCTTCTTCTTAAGCCTATATTTCAAAAATCCTGTGGGTCCTCAGGGGAAGTGTGTTCCTTTAAGGGTTAGGTACTAGAAAATGCTGTGTGATGTTTATATAACACACACATTTATATATATTTTACTGAAAATAATTTTTATGCAATGTATTATGATCATGGTTTTCTCTCCGCACACTCTTCCCACACCCTTCCCATCTCTCTACCCACCTCTCCAATTCTAACCCTAGAAAACAAACAGAAAGAAATAAAAAAAAAACAGAAATTTTATAAAAACAAAGAAAAAGCACAGGAAACACATACACACCAAACAAAATCTATAAAAACATGAAATTGGGAAACAACATACAGGCAAAAAGCTAGTAAGAAAAAACTGACCAAAGAAAGTCACATGAGACCAAAAGTCTACAAACATGTCATTGAGTTGCTTCTGTTTTGGCCACCTACTGCTGAACATGATACCTGTCCTTAAGTCTGGTTAGCATAGTCTATGAGACTCCATTGGAAAAAAAATAATTCTTTTCCTTTGCAAATAGATGTCAATTAGAGATGGCTTCTTGGTTAGAGATGAGGTCCTGTGTCCCCTTTCCATCTTCGGCCTTTAGTCATCAATCCAGGTATGGCAAAAAAAAAAAAAAGACAGACAAACAAACAAAAACACACAAAACTATTTTGTCCCTTCAGAGATGCCTTCAATGATGTTTTCATTCCCGCCACCTGCAAATATGCTAATAACACTTGTGGTCTGAAGAAGACCTAACTGGCTGTGTACACCTTCAAAGTTTGTACAGATGTAGAAGTCAGGGAAAGCAGGTGCCCCTCTGTAAGGTGGAAATGAATGGAAACGCGATGATTTCCTACATCTCCGGCAAGGAATTTAATCCTTCAATAGGGGCTAGGGACTGTGTGTGAGTGTGGTACGTGTTCATGTGTGTGTGAAAACAGGTATTACGTTGGTATGAATGTAGAATATATGCGTGCAGATCAATGCTGAGCTGCTTCCTCAATTACCTGTTCTCTGAGACCTGTTCCAAAATTATGATCCAGTAACTGTATTTTGCTTTTCAGTCTTTACTTTTATTGTAATTTGTCAAATAGCATAAGGAAGCTTATTATAGAAGTTGAAATATTGTAGTATCTCCCTCCTGGAGCACCTTCAGGGGACCCAGCACCAGACATAATACATGTTTGAGTGAAAGTTGTGTGTTTCCCACATTCCAAAGCAAACCTGTTTTTTCCTTTGCTAATCCTGGCACCCCCGGAGGAGCTTTTTTCATTGTTTTTCTGAAAACAATGCCCAGTCTCTCTCTATTTGGAAAGAATTGGAGAGCATTACTTGAGCAGCCT
>NW_004949103.1:13382053-13388147 GCF_000317375.1 Microtus ochrogaster
CCTCTATAACACATCCATGCCTCTATAACACATCCAGTGCTCTCCCTTTGTGATTTTCTGTGCTGAGAATGCCATTTCTGTATTGACTCAGGTGATGGACACATAGGGTAACCCCAGTAGACCTTTTAGATAAAACTGATTGAATCATTCTGAGCCCTTCTTTTGGCATCAGTAGTATGCCATGATGCCTTTTATTGCTTTGTACATCTTCTCCTCCTGCATGTACTGCCCTTCAGTTCAGTGTTTGTAACCCATCCAGTAACATTATCTATAACCTGAGGAGTTTCCATTCACTTCCCTATGAATTAATAAATCGGTACTAATTAAGAATTCTTCACATTTTCAGAAAGATGTTTACATTGGTACAACCTTGGCTTTTTACCCAGAAGAGAAATTTCTACCAAGGTAAGTAATTTTATTTTCAATAGTATATTGAAAAATACATTTACTAAACAAATCATTGGTGTATGTTAGAATATTTCTGAAGGGTTTTGAGATACATCTACCATGTGTGGAGTGTTTGGTGGTTAACACTCAGCGCAGAGTAGATATTTCATTTGATTAATTTTTATAACCTCCTGTCCATTTTAGTAGAAAGACTAAGTAAGGATGAAGGTAGCAATGTAAAGTGTTCCTAAGGATAGTAAATTGAATTTAGTACACTGAGTTTTAAGGAAGCCGATTCTAAGTAGGAACTTATGGTCATAATTTTTTTCCCTCCTATTTGTTGAAATCTCCTCACAAAAAGCATAGACTGAGAGAGGAGGGAAAGGTCAAGTTTATGTAACTATATCAACTGACTTGCTGATTATTTTGGCTGCCCTTGTGATTGATTTCTCTGTGTCATTCCGAATTAATCAAGAGAGAACTCAGGTGATCAGATCAGCTGAGCCCTATTCTGGTTCACTGAGCACTTGTGACATGGTTAAGAAGTTGTGTCTTCACATGCCATTTCCATCGGCCATCAAGCAGAGGGGGAATGGGTGGGCTTCCCTCGGGGAGCTGCAATTCTGAAGAAGAGAGCTGATGTGTAGCCATGGTCAGCGTGGAAATGGAAGAGCAAGTCTGTGTCTGGCAAATGGTTCACACAGAAAAGCTGCCGTCCACATATTCAAGCCAGAGTTCAACATCTGCATGATGTTCATCGAGGCAAGCATCCCAGTGGATCTGAATTATTCCACAAGCATCGCTTCATTAGAAGAGTCATTTTAAAAGACTTTGTTACTACAGGAGCTAGTAAAGTCACAAAACTTAGTAAACAGACGTGTAGGACTGTGGGATTTTGCAAATACAAATACAGGTCACCTGATTAAACTTGAATTTCAGAGAAGCAGCAAGTTTTTATCTTACAAGTTTGTCTCACATACTGCAGGAGAAATACTTACATTGAGGAGGAGGAAGTGCTTATGTAACTCTGATATTTACATTTAGCCTGACATCCTTGTTTTATCTGGCCAATTTCATAGGAACCCTCTGGGACGTACAATATTTAATAGCTCTAAACAACTGCAATTTCATCAGCAAGTATGTGAAACCGACTAAATGTCCTTCTAATGATGGTCTTTAAGGATTTGATTAGAGAAGTCATAACTTAAAGGATGATGAGTAAGAACCAAGGCTCGAATGCCTTTGCTAAAAAGTTAGTGAGTAGCGCTGGGAAAGAGGATGACACTAAGTAATGATTCTGGGAATTGTGCCGGGAAAATTTACAACAGACACACAGTACTTTGTATTCTATTTGATATGTTAGATGGGATTACTGCCATACAAGGGGAAGAAAAATATACCTTGTGGATATTTTGGTAGGGAAGATAATGGAGTGAACTTGTTCAGGGAAATGGGGGAGCAGAAAAGGACGCTAGGGGTTGGAGTTCATCAGAATAGCAATTACCCAAGTGGCTCAATCCTTCTTCTTTCTTTCTTTCTTTTTTTTTTTTAAGGAAATGGATTTTGATAATTAAAGTCCAGGAGGAAACCACCTGGTTCATCCAAAAGGCCCTTCAAATTTCAAATAGCCAAGTGATTTATGTCATTTTAAACCTCTGTATCTCCAGTTAATGACTATTCTCTGGGTTATTTGGGAGGGAGAACAGCTGGGCCTTATAATTATTATTATGGGATTTGGATCAATAAAAAAGAAGACTCTGTTCTTTGAAAGATTTCCTCTGTAGCTTCATGTGCAGCCCACTGTCCACCCTCCCACCCACCCTTTTTGCCCCTTTGGATACTTAAGTACTATGCCACTTTTAATCATTGGCTCCATCAATAATAACTCTCAAAAGAATCTAGCCAAGGAGTCAAATTATTAGTTAGCCATCCGATATTCTGTCTGCACAAATCCAAGTGTATTTTTCTTTTAAGAAACAGCTGAGTCTCTGGCTGGGATCAAGCAATGTGTCCCTTTCCCCATTGTGAATATTTGACCTTGTACAGGCAAAGATATAAATAACAGTACCAAAGGGTGTTTTAATATACTACCTAAGCAATAGCTTGATTCTAACTCAGTTAATTTCTAAACCAGGATTTCTCAAGAGCAGTGACATTAGTCACAGGGATAGGGTTAGAACACAAAATTCTTCATTGGAGAAGTGAGATGACTCCCCAAGTTGTTGGATGCTCAGTGGCATCCCTGGCCTCTATTCCATGGACAAAAGAAGTAACTTGATCTTTCAGTCCAGATAACCATAAAGTTTCAGGAGTTGCCAGATGCCCCTTGGGGAGAATAGTTAAGATCCACAAACCTAAACTGCTAATGCTGAATTTAGTTTGTTGGGGGTAAAGAGCTGCAGGGAAAGGTTCAGGGTAGTAGAGAACTAGAGAGAAATCCCAGTAATATCCCATATTGATTACTGAACCTGCCTGCTTTAAACAGCCACTAACCCTTTCATTCATCTACTCGTTCTCTGTTTTCAGCATCCAAGAGGTAGCGAGGACATAATGGGATGCTCCAAGGGCTGAAGATTTGGAAGAAAGGAAGCAAACACAAATGTCTCTCCCATGGAATTGCAGCTCAAATGGTGAATGGGGGCCAAAAGAAAAATAGGGTTCTAGTGTATCAACTCTCAAAATGTGTGGTGATGCAGTGTTGTAGGGAACAGAGACAGGAATGAGGAGGGTATAAGGGTCTGCTGGACAAAACCAAAAGCAAGAAAAGAGGCTAGTCCATCTCATGGACAGGATTTTAGGACAGAAGTGGATTAGCAAGATATGTGAGAACTACACAGGTTCCTGAAGTGAAAGAAAAGCTAAAATAGAAAGTGCAGGAAGCTGCTGCTTCCTCTGGCCAAGGGAACAAAGAAAGCAGAGTAGCTCATTAGAATCTAGAAGCCTATGTTACATGTTATGCAAGCTGGGAGCTAAGCCTCCGAAGCGATAGGACTGCTGAGTGTTGTTAGCCCCTACTGGACTGAATGAGCTCAGGAAGCTGCAGTGAGTGGCTGGCAGGACATGTCTTTGGGGGATGAATTACTGCTTCTTCCAAAAGAATGAGGAAAGCCATTTCACTGTAAGCAGATGCCTAACTGGCCTTACATCACTAGAGATTGGAAAGTAAGCATGAGATACAACTGCTTGCCTCTTGACAACAGCTTTTTGATCCCCTTCTTGTGCCCCCTAAAGCCAGTTTGTTAGGGAAAGCATCGCCTGAGATGGGGTGTCACAAAATACGTCGGTGAACGGTGAGTTCGAACTTAGAAGAGGAGTTTTAAAAGAAGCACAGAAAACCTGCTGTTGTTTTTCATGAGTCTGCCCAACTTCAGGGAATGTCTTGGTCAGTTTGATGAGAAAATGACTGTGCTTTTGGAAAAACTGTTCATCATGCAGAAATCTCCTTTGAGGCAGAGATAGCTTGTTATGTTCCTTACACCATCACTACCAATAAATATCTTTATTTCCTTATTGAATCCATACTCAAATTTAAACCCTTGAAATTAGAAGTGAGCAAAACAGGCCTAGAAATGAAGCAACAATAGCTGACATCTGATAAGACTGGAGAAGGAGAAACTGTCTCAGGATGTGTGTATCTGACTACAAATGTGTGTGTGTGTGTGTGAGAGAGAGAGAGAGAGAGAGAGAGAGAGAGAGAGAGAGAGAGAGAGAGAGAGAGAGACCAACTCACGGCAGTTCAATAAACATTAAATAGATACCAGCTATGCACAGATCTTTGTATCAGATGCTCCACAAGCTTCAAAAGGAGTTTCCCTAACGGCCTCAGAATATCGATTCCTCTCCATGCCATCTGGCACGTATCACTATTTTTAAAAGGTCTTTTCTTTGATTTATTGGGGCCCTTGGAATCTTATTTTTTTCTCCTTTTAAAGGCATTAGCAGTGCACATCTCCCTTCACCTCTTGGCGACAGTCCCCAGCTTCACCGCTTCATGATCAGAATAAAGTAGATTTCCTCAGTGGCTCTGAGAGTAATTGTCTAAAGAGGGAAATTAACCCTTTCAGACTCCCTGGGAGCCACTGCTAAATGTCCTATAAGACTCCTTCCTAATTACTCCTTGGGGGAGAATGGTTCTGGAGAGTAGCAGCCACCACGTGAACTTTCCCTCCATAGTCACCTCACAGAGGATTTAGCAGGCCATCACTCTGAAGGGAAAGGAGTCTGATGTTGGGAGAGAGAGCTGTTTGTTCATCCCAGCCACCCAGAACTGAAATAATCACACAGAAACTGTATTCATTAAATCACTGCTTGGCCCATTAGCTCTAGCTTCTAATTGGCTAACTCTTACATCTTAACCCATTTCGATTAAACTGTATATCACCATGAGGTCATGGCCTACAAGCAAATTTCCAGCATGTCTGACTCTGGCAGTGGCTCCATAGCATCTCCTGAGTCCACCCTTTCTTCTCCCAGAATTCAGTCCATCCTCCCTGCATACCTAAGTTCTGCCCTTTCAACAGACCAAGGCAGGTTCTTTATTCATTAATACACAGAGGGGACTCCCACATCAGTCTTGGGAGTATTTATGTAAAAATAAAAACAGGTCCTGGAGAAGGAGAATAAAAATAGCTCCTGCAGCCTGTACTGAGCTGTGTGAGGATCTGGGTTTAACCCCCAGAGAGGGGGGACTGTGTTAACTGAGGATGATATTGCTCAAAACACTTCTAGAGCAGAGAAAAATGTAGATCTCAATAAAAATCAATAATAAAAAAAATCCACTTCTAAACATCGGCTTCTTCGAAAGCCTGAGTGCGGATTCCTGCACGGTCAATGCTCAGGGAGGCTTCAAATGAAGGAACTGGGGCTGTTTGAGCCAGGGTCGTTATGCTGACTTTGTTGGCTAATGACTTTTTGTAGCCTATCTGCAAAAGCATAGATAAATTCTATATTTAGACGTTTTAAATCTGGATAGCTATTTAGCATTTTTCCTTTGGAGAAGTACTTGATTGACCACTAGTATCCCCCTCTTTGGTTTGAACAAGTTTGTAATGCCTATGTGTATCTCAGTCTATATTTGTGGGCTTTCATATTCTTTTCTCTAGGTTTTTAGAAGACAAGGCCTACACTGTTCATTGGATTTTTAAAAAAATATTCTTCTCCATTTACCCAAGATTTAGAATCCTGCTTCTAAACTTTTCAAAATAATAGACTGCTTTTTAAAAACACGGCCCGGGTGATTGCTAAGGTAACTCTAGCATGCAATCTGACCACCAATGAAAGAACATAAGCAGAAACTGAGTGTGCAAGGAAAGTCTAATATTTAATGTTGCCCAAAGTGCCAACTTGTGATCAAATTTAAGTCCTGCTCCTTCAAGCAAATGCTCTTAGTGGAACCGACTCTCCTTACCTTCAGCTAAAATTCTAAGGCGTAAAGCATTTTCCCTGGAATCTAAGCCCCACTGCTGTTCTTGAGCCCAGGTATGATATAACAAAAAGCAGTCTATTATACGGAGTTAAAAGGATCTCTCAAGCATCTCAGCAGACACTTTATATTCTACTTATTTGCCTGCACTCGCTCTTTGGTCAAGATAAACATTCCCAACTAGTGCCTACTGCATTTAGCCTTACCGCATTTTCCTATGTGCTTCTGTGCTGATCCTATTTCGTGCTTTTAACTGTACAAATATATAACAATAAAGACAATCAT
>NW_004949103.1:13388287-13392034 GCF_000317375.1 Microtus ochrogaster
GACAATAGAAACCAGTTAAGGGAGGCATGCTGAGGAGCAAAAGGACCAGAGCTAGTTCTTCAGTGCCATCTAGCGGCGATGATAAAATCTGACCAGGGTTTTGAATCATCCCCTTTTCAACCAACATATCCATTATTCAATTCTTGCAAAACTTCAAATAAAATAACAACATGTAAACAAGTCATTATATTGAAGTTTATTTCAAGTGTACTAGTCAGTCATCTCGCAATAATGTTGAATAAAATTATTTACAAAGAACCAAGTGATAAAAACAAAACGTAGACAACTGTAGGCCTATCTATCTTTTCACTGAAGACAATAAGGTTGAATCTAACTTACTGATTTTAATTAATTTAATATATTCACAAATGATGGAATAAACATAATAATTTACCTTTATTATGAATTTTTGTAAGAGTTTAACCTATTCCCAGCACTGGCCTCATTAGATTCTGGTAAGGACCAAAGATTAAAGTCTGTTCATGCCTCCAAGTAGGAATAAGTGTTGTAGAGGTTGTGACATTAAAAGATGGAACATGAAATCCTAGATGGACATTTTCATATATCATTGGTGCTGTATGCTATAGGTCCGTGTGTGTGTGTGTGTGTGTGTGTTACACACTTGTGTCTCATACACCTAGGAAAATGAGACAGAAAGATTTCTTGAGCCTAGGTCTTCAGTGCTAACCTAAGCAGTGTTGTGAGTCTTTTGTCTCAGAAAACAGTGAAAGGGAGGGAGGGAAAGGGACAGGGATGGAAGGAACTAGGGAGGGGGGGAGAGAAAGAGAGAGAACCCAGGGAATAACTGATAATGCAGAATGTGTGTGTAGATTCTCAGCTGCAGAAATCCCTTTGCTTAATGGAAAATACTTTCTCTTTTCCATTAAGTCCTTGAGCTAATTGTACAAGGCCTACTCACATTAAAGATGCTACTTTTCTTTTCTGTAACTATTGATCTTTTCACTATTTCATTGAAATTTTACATACCCCTTCCCACTCCCTCCGCTCCTGTTCTCTCCAGCTCTCTCCCCAATCCACCCTTTAGACAGGGTAAGGCTTCCCATGGAGAGTCAACAAGTCTAGCACATCTCTTTGAGGCAGGTGCAAGGCCCTCCCCACTATACCTAGGCTGAGCAAGATAACCCTCCAAAGAAAATGAGCTCCAAAAAGACAGTTCAAGCAGTAGGGATTAATCCTAGCTACACTGTCAGTGACCCTACAGACTGTCCCAGTCAAATAGCTGTCACCCACATTCAGAGGACCTAGTTTGGTCTTATGCTGTTCCCCTGCTGTTAGTCTGGAGTCAGAGAGCTCCCATTAGCTCAGGTAAGTTTTTCCAGCGGGTATCCCGACCATGGTCTTAACCCCTTTGCTCATATTATCGCTCCTTCCTCTCTTTGACTGGACATTGGGAGGCCAACCCAGTGCTTCACTATGGATCACTGCATCTGCATCCATAAGTTGCTGGATGAAGGTTCTATGATGAGAGTTAAGGTAGTCATCAAGCTGATTGCAGGAAAAGGCCAATTCAGGCACCCTCTCCAGTTAGGGTCTTAACTGCGGTCATCCTTGTGGATTCCTGGGAATTTCTCCAGTGCCAGGTTTCTTGTTAGCCCCATAAGGGTTCCCTTGGCCAAGGCATCTCTTTCCTTGCTCTCCCTCTTTGTCCTTCCCCCATCTCGACTATTCCATTCCCTCAAGTCCTCCTTTCCCCTCCCCTGCTTCCCCTCCTCTCCTTCCACTCTCCCTTCTCCCCCTACTTCCATGCTCCCAATTTTCTCAGGAGATTTTGGCCATTGCATATTCTTCTGTTGAGAAGTCTCTATTTAGATCTGTGCCCTCATTTTAAAATTGGACTATTTGTTATTTTGATGTCTAGTTTTTTGAGTTCTTGTTATATTTTGGAGGTCAACCTTCTATCAGATGTGGGGTGGTGAGGATATTTTTCCATTCTGCATGCTGCCATTTGTCTTATTGACTGTGTCCTTTGCTTTCCATAAGCTTCTCAGTCTCTGAAAGGCCCATTTGTTTATTGTTTCTCTCAGTGTCTATGCTACTGGTCTTATATTTAGGAAGTGTTCTTCTATGCCCATGTGGTCAAGATTGCTTCCCACTTTCTCTTCTATTAGGTTCAGTGTGGCTAAATTTACATTGAGATTTTTGATCCATTTGAACTTGAGTTTTGTGCATGGGGAATAGATATGGATCTAGTTTCATTCTTTTACATCTAGTTATGCCAGCACCATTTGTTGAGGATGCATTCTTTTTTCCAGTGTATAATTTTACCTTTTTTTGTCAAAGTCAGGTTTTCATAGTTGTGTGAATTTATATCAGGGTCTTTGATTTGATTCCATTGGTCCACCTGTCTGTTTTTATGCCAGTACCAAGCTGTTTTCATTACTGTAGCTCTATAATAGAGCTTGAAGTCATGGATGGCGATGCCTCCAGAAGTTACTTTATTTTACAGGATTGTTTTGGCTATCCTGTGATTTATGTTTTTCCATAAAGTTAAGTATTGTTTTTTCCATGGTCTGTAAAGAATTGTGTTGGGATTTTGATGGGCCTGCACTGAATCTGTAGATTGCTTTTTGATAAGATTGCTATTTTTATTATGTTGATCCTACCTATACAAGAGCATGGGAGATCTTTCCGTTTTCTGATATCTTCTTCAATTTCTTTATTCAAAGACTTAAAATTCTTGTTGTACGGGTCTTTCACTTGTTTTGTTAGCATTAACCCAAGGTATTTTATGTTATTTGTGGCTATTGTAAAGAGTGATGTTTCTCTGATTTCTTTCTCAGCCCCTTTATTTGTATGTAGGAGGGTTACTGATTTTTTGGAGGTGATCTTGCATCTTGCTACATTAATGAAGGTGTTTATCAGCTGTAGGAGTTCCCTGGTAGAACTTTTGGGGTCACTTATGTATACTATCATATCATCTATAAATAGCAAAAGTTTGACATTTTTCTTTCCAATTCATATTCCCTTGATCTCCTTTTGTTGTCTTATTGCTCTAGCTGGAACTTCAAGAACTATATTGAATAGATATATAGAGAATGAACATTCTAGCCTTGTTCCTGATTTTAGTGGAATCGCTTTGAGTTTTTCTCCACTTAATTTGATGTTGGCTGTTGGCTTGCTGTACATTGCTTTTATTATGTTTAGGTATGTTCCTTGTATTCCTGCTCTCTCCAAGACCTTTATCATGAAGGGGTGTTAGATTTTGTTGAATGATTTTTCAGTATCAATGATATCATATGAATTTTTCTTTTAGTGTATTTATATAGTGGATTACACTTATAGTTTTTTTTAATGTTGAACCATTCCTGCATTTCTGGAATGAAGCCGACTTGATCATGAATAATTTTTTTGATGTTCTTGGATTCAGTTTGTCAGTAATTTATTGAGTATTGCATCAATGTTCATGATGGAGACTGGTCTGTAATTCTCTTTCTTAGTTGAATCTTTGTGTGGTTTGGGTATCAGCCTAACTATAGCCTCAAAAAAGAATTTGACAATGTTTGTTCTGTTGCTATTGTGTGGAACAATTTGTTGAGTATAGGTATTAGCTCTTCTTTGAAGTTCTGGTAGAATTCTGTGATGAAACCATCTGACTCTGGGCCTTTTTTTTTGGCGGGAGCCTTTTGATGACTGCTTCTATTTCCTTAGATTTATTTAAATTGTTCATCTGAGCCAGGCAGTGTGTGATGTCCTTCTGTATATGTGTTGCTTTTATTGGTTGATAAA
>NW_004949103.1:13393597-13394479 GCF_000317375.1 Microtus ochrogaster
TTGAGTCTTCATCTTCATGCAATTTTCCTATGATATGTATGAAGTGTCCTCTTTTTATCTGTTTTTAGTTTGAAGTCTGTTTTGTTAGATATTAGGATAGGTATACCTGCATGTTTCTTAGACCCATTTGATTGGTAAATCTTTTCTCAACACTTTATTCTGAGGTAATGTCTGTCTTTGAGGTAGAGGTGTGTTTCTTGTAAAAGGATGGATCCTGTTTTCATAACCGTTTTATCAGCCTGTATCATTTTATAGGTGAATTGAGTCCATTGATATTAAGAGATATTAATGACCAGTGATATTAATTTTTATTTTTCCAGTGATAGTCTTTGTGTGTTTTCCTTCTTCGTGGTTCTCAGGTGTCAGATTATCAGCTGTCTGTGTTTTTGTGGGTGCAGGTCATTTCTTTAGATTGGGGTTTTTCTTTTAGTACTTTCTGTAAGGCTGGGTTTTGTTTAAATCTGGTTTTGTCATGGAATATCTTGTTTTCTCCATTGATGGTGACTGAAAGCTTTGCTGTATATAGTAGTCTGGGTTTGTATCCATGGTCTCTTAGTGTCTGCCACACATTTGTTCAGGACCTTCTTGCTTTTAGAGTTTCCATTGAGAAGTCAAATATAATTCTTATAGCTCTGCCTTTATATGTTACTTGGCCTTTTCCTTTGCAGCTCTTAATATTTTTTCTTTATTCTGTGTATTTACTGTTGGTTACTATACGGTAAGAGAACTTTTTGGGGGGAGGGGTTCCAGTTTATTTGGTGTTCTGTAAGCTTCCTGTACCTTTCTTGTAATATTTTCCCTTGGGTTAGGAAATTTTTCTTCTAAGATTTCATTGAATTTTTTTAAATTTTATTTATTTATTTATTTATTAAAGATTTCTGC
>NW_004949103.1:13395081-13397627 GCF_000317375.1 Microtus ochrogaster
GAATATATACATATTAGAGTACTACTCAGCAGTAAAAAACAATGACTTTTTGAATTTTGAATGCAAATGGATGGAAATAGAAACCACTATCCTGAGTGAGGTAACCCAGACCCAAAAAGAGGAACATGGGATGTACTCAAGCGTATTTGATTTCTAGCCATAAATAAAGGACATTGAATTTTTTTTATTCCTTTTTCTATCCCTATTATTTTTAGGTTTTGTCTTTTCATGATGTCCCAGGTTTCCTGGATGTTTTGTGTTGATATTTTACTAAATTTAGTATTTTCTTTGACTGATATATCTATTTCCTTTGTTGTATCTTCAACTCCTAAGGTTCTCTCTTCCATCTCTTATATTCTGCTGGTTATGCTTATATCTGTAGTTCCTGTACATTTGCCTGGATTTTTCCATTTCAAAACTTTCAGTTTGTGTTTTCTTTATTGCCTCTATTTCAGTTTTCAAGTCTTGAACTGTTTGCTTCAGCTGTTTGATTTTTTTTCTTGGTTTTCTTGAGTTTCTTTAAGAGATTTATTTATTCTTTCATTTTTTGTTTGTTTGTTCCTCCATTTATTTAAGGGAGTTTTTATTTCCTTTTTAAGGGCCTCTACCATCTTCATAAAGTTATATTTAAGATGTTTTATTTCTATTTCTTCTGGGATAGGATGTTAAGGTCTTTCCTTTGTATGACCACTGGGTTCTGGCATTGCCATGTTATTTTTTAGGTTGTTGAATGTATTCCTGCATTGGTGCCTACCCATCTCTTCCTCCATCTGGTCAGTTGATGTAGGCAGTGTCTTTGCCTCTTGGTCCAATCCTTGTAGTCAGTTTCTTTGTCTAAGGAATTCTCTCTTGCATTGATCCTTGAAGTTGCTGTCTGTGTCTTAGGGAGCTGCTCTTGGTACACTCTGTGCAGTCAGTGTCTGTGTCTCAGTGAGGTTTCCGAGGATGGTTGGGCTTCAGGGAGGGGCTGATTGATGGAGGGGGAGTGCTGAAACAGCCTGCCTGCAAATGTCTGGCCTACTGGCTGGCTATTGAAGCTGAGGCAGGTGGTGGGGAAAAGGGTTTTGCCTCGGGGGCCTAGAGCCTAGAGACTGGGCTGTCCAGTTAGGGGAGTATTTTACTTAGCTCTTGGTCTACTCTGTGCATTCACAGTCTTTGCGTCAGAGATCCTATGAGATTGCAGGAGATGAAACTATGAATTTAAATATAAACCTCATTGAAACAGCCTCATAGAAACATCTAGAATAATGTTTGGACAAATATTTTTACAGGAAGTTCAATGAAGTTTTACGAGAAAAAAAATCTCTCTCTCCCTCTCTCCCTCAATAAATGCTTTTATGGCAAAAAACAAACAAACAAAAAAAACCAACAATTTTAGGGATGCTGAGATTTGGATTTGTAATTTTACAATTTTACACAGATATTTTTCTTCTCATTATCTTTTTGTTTACTTGTTTTGTTTTTGTTTTACTAGAGAGGCTGTCTCCATGTTTGGCTGTCCTGTAATTCCCTCTGTAGACCAAACCAGCCTCAAAATCAGAGATTCACCTGCCTCTGTCTGCCAAGGGCCATGACTAAAGGAGCGCACCACTAGAGCCTAGTGTCTTCTCATTTTCTTAGGAAGCATCTATACTTAGCTGGTGGGCTATAGACAAACAAGAAGCTGAACATATTTGGCCTGCAGACCATAGTCTTTCTGTTCATGAACTAACATTCCCATGGGATATACATTTGTTTCTTTAGGAATACATGGTTGCTTACAGACAACATAAAGTCACACCCACTGTTTAAAACTTATGCTTCATAAAAAAGTATTGTTTCACAGTCACATGCTTCATATCAAACAATGACACTTTAATAGCCCTGTGTTTGTGATTCTGAACTTGGGATGTGACTTACTTGGCCCAGGATTAATGTTAGAAAAAAAGCAAGAGGCTTGTTAAAAGATTTAAGACATTGATGGCTATCCTTTGTGAATTTTTTTTCTCAGAAGTCAGTCGCCATGTCAGAAGATTTACTGTCCCAGGGGCACCATGCTGTGAGAAGCCCAGCATGTGATGTGACACAAGGAATAACACCCAGGCAACCACCTTTGAATCTAATGCAGCCCAGTGAAAAAACTCAGTTGATGTCTTGTGGGCAAGAATAGCACCACTCAGTCCAGCCCAACTCCTGAGGCACAGAACTGTGGGGACCAACAAGTCATCACCGTTTTATGATAATAGTTTAT
The DNA here is from genome assembly GCF_000317375.1 of Microtus ochrogaster. NCBI lineage: Eukaryota > Metazoa > Chordata > Mammalia > Rodentia > Cricetidae > Microtus > Microtus ochrogaster. Next base: position 13,397,312 of record NW_004949103.1, read on the forward strand.
TTTTGTCAGGCCGATATTTTATATATATTTAATTAAAACTCAACAGTGTTTTTGCTGCTGTTTAGATCATACAGTTTTTACTGCACTTTGTATTCTGCTAGGTTTTATGATGGCTTATGCTAGTAGCTGGTAGCAAAAGACTCTGGACTTGGTATTATAAATTTATTTCTAATCGTTAGAAGAGTTAGAAATAAATGTGTAATGCCTCGTTGCTGTCTTGATCTTTCACATCGGTTCGAATGTTCATCTTGAACTAGTTGTTAGTAATGTCTGGGCTACATTTTTTTTCAGTTTTAAGATAATGAGTCTATACTAT
>NW_004949103.1:13398187-13417255 GCF_000317375.1 Microtus ochrogaster
TCTATCTCTGCTTGGAATTCTCACCTTGCTCTATTCTGCCCTGTCGTAGGCCCAAAACAGCTTCTGTATTAACCAATGGTAATAAAACATATTCACAGCATACAGAGGGGAATACCACATCAATAGTTGTCTTTGAAAACCCATATAATTAAACTGAGAAGTTTCCAAGTATGTATTGTATTTCTTCTCATACAATTTACTCCAGTGTACTTATTTATGACAAAAAGTTACTCAATTTAGGAATATTTTCAAGACTTCTCTCGACTATTTATTTCTTTACCCATGTCATAATGCACTTTTGGTGAAGATGATTTAGCCTATATATTTCTCCATGTTTATGTAGGTTATTATATAGATGCACAGATAGATAGAAGTAGTTGATTATAAATATTGAAATGTCTAGATTCTTCTACACATTTCACACACACAAACACACAAGCATGCACAAACACACACACAGCAGATCATAGTTTTATTTTCTTTGGTTTACTGATAGACTACATACAATGTTATACAATTTTATTTTCTCTCTCAGAATAGGTTGTATTGCATTCTAAATTAAAATAATTCTCATCCAATTCTTATAGTATCTGTGTAATAATTAAGAGCAATGGATGGATATTCAAGTTATTTATTGTCTTAGTCAACTGTGTCTGTCATACTTAAATCCCATAAACCAGGATCTCCATTTTAGAGTCTTTCTTCCCAAGATACTCTGGAAAATACCACTAAGGTCTTTTGAAGAGGCAGGTTGTCTTGGCCTTTCCTCTTGCTGTGATAAAATATGCTAACTAAAGTAACTTACAGGAGATAGGGTCTATTCTGACTCACGTTTAAAGTATGCAGTACACTATTGTTGAATGCTGGAGTGGCAGGAGCTTAAGACGGCTGTTCACATCACATTTATAATCACGAGGCAGGAAGTGATGGATGCACACTTCCTCTATGCTACCATTCCCTACTTACAGTCTAGCACCCCAGCCAGTGAGAAGCAAAAGGAGCAAAGCTTTTGAGTTTGTTAGCACTCAACGAGAGCAAAAATGGCTTGGGTGCACTGAAAGTGTAAGAAGAATGCTTCTTAGCTTGGAATTTCACTGTAACACTAGTCCCTGGGTATTTTGATCAGTTTTCGCATGAGGGTTGTTAATACTCATATTCAGGGACAACCACTGTTGCTGTCAAGGCTGAAGATAAGGTCTGAGGACCAGTGGTCTCAGATTCTCAAATTCTTACAGAGCATCAGGGAATTTTCCCACATGACATTCAGTAAGGGAAGTCAAAGTTCGGTGTCTCCAACTTTGGCGACAGTTTGTCCTAGTCTCTTTAAATGATCTGCACCTGTTGGCCCTCATTTTTCTGGAGAGTGGTCACGTGTTTTCACAGGCATAAAATGTATACTTCTTATCATTTATATTAGTTAGTTATGACAAAACACCTGCCAAAAGTTTAGGTTGGGTTTATTTGGGCTCATGAAAGACATGGCCGTAGGAATGTGAGAATGATGATCATATTTCCTCCATAGTCAGGAAACAGAGAGGTCTGCGAATGGTGGTACCCAACTCACTTTGCCCTCTTCATTCAGTTCATGACCCCAGCTGGTGGATGCTTCTATTTCCATCCAGAAAATCTTTCTGGAAACACCCTCATATACACACACAAAAGCGTTTCCATGGTGATTCTAAATCTTGTCATATCGAAGATGAATGTTAGCCCTCACAGCCTGCCTCAAGTGTTTCAGGATTCATTCCTGAGCTCTGATAGGCCAGTCATCAATATTCTCATACAAATCTGTGTTGCTGCTGCTGCCCCTTTCTCTGCTTTTCCTTCTTCTGGGCAAGTGATGCATTAATGTACTACAATTTGGTGGTGTTTAGAGGCTGGGGTTTAGGTAGCCATCTTCATTCAATTATTCAGATTATTTTTAATTAATTATTTCCATTCCTTTTACATCCTGATCTCCATTTACCCTCCTTTTTTCCGTCTCTCCCTTCCACCTCCCCTCATGGCTAAGCCATTAAAGGCTAGGTTCAGGGACTTCATATCCAGAGAAAACCTACTTGCCATTCAGGTCCAATTTCAAAAGGCAACACATTCCATCTCGTCACATGACCCAGAAGCAGAATGATATTCCACCAGCCTTGCTACTTAAAACATTTGGTGTGGAATAGTATTTTAAGGTGTGTTACATTTCTTCCTACTGTTTTTGTTTACAGTGCAAAAACAAGTTCCATTTGTTTGATTTCAATAAAATTAACCTCTGGTCAGGAGGCGGAGTCAGCACCTAGCTGACAGGAAGTGGTAGGGGGAACAATGTGTACAGTGCTCTTAAGTGGGAACCAATTGAATGGTCTCTTCGGTTTTGGGGAGAGAAGGTGAGCTACTTGTGATTCAGTCTCGCTTAGTGATCAGAATTTCACCTCAGCCTCTGAATCCTGAGTTCTATAGAGGGGTAGAGATCTAGATAAAGTTTTACTTAGTGGCTTTGGGAGCTTTGGTGTGCGAACAAACAGAATTCCCTCCAGCCGCGGCCCTTGCCGCTGAACCACTGCTACCTTAGAAGGCTTGAAGTTAGCCGCAGAATATGGGAAGATAAATGATTTATCCGACACTGATATAATACCGGTAACAAATATTATCAGTATGGTAATTAATATCGTGTCATAGTCGCCTTGGTGGGTTTTGCACTAAATATGACAAGGGGGTGATGGGATGCAGGCCTTGGAAAGGTATACTAAAGAAAGACAAATGATCACAGACAGAGGAATTTAGAGCATAATTTACCACACCATTGCACTGTGAAACTGAAGAGAAACGGTAAGCTAAGGAAAAACTGCTTGTGGCAACACAGGTACTGGCTTCCTGTAGCAAGACAGGTTGAATGGTCAAGCTTTAGGCTTGACTTTCACAAACTGAGAAGTGGGTGGAGCTTGCCGATAGAGCTGCACCGAGGACCCAGCTGTAGCTTAGCAGTCTAACTTTGGCTCACGCACTCGACAATGCTAAAAGAGCTGGGCAGTGCTGTCAAATGCCTTTAATTCCAGCACACAGGAGGCTGAGACAGGAGACAGGGGGATCTCTGTGCATTCAAGGTTAGCCTGGTCTACCAAGCGAGCGCCAGGACATTCTCCAAAGCTACAGTGAAACCCTGCCTCAAAAGAACAAACAAAAACAAACCAATTAACAACAACAAAAAAGGCTAAAAGATATGCAGTAAAAAAGGGCCAGGTTGCTGGGCTGTGGTGGTGTACACTTTAATCCCAGCACTCAAGAGGTAGAGGCAGGCAGATTTCTCTAAGTTTGAGGCCAAAGTGGTCTATAAGAGCTAGTTCCAAGACAGGCTCTAAAGCTACAGAGAAACCCTGTCTCGCAAAACCAGAGAAAGAAAGAGAGCAAGTGAGCGAAATCCAGGTAGGTAGAAAACCCTCAAAGCAGATTCCAGTGTGTTTTACAATATGCATAGGCTTAAGAAAGAAAGAAAATAAAGAGATTAAAAATAATAAGTAAGTGTTTTAAGAGACAGTAAGAATAAAAAAAAGTCACACAAGGAGTCTGGTTCCTGTACAAAACTGTGTTGCTTTAAAATTTTTTGATTGTTAATGGACAAGAGGCAGCTGCTGAGAAACATGGGATTGTGAACTGGAATGCAAATTGAACCAACCTAGATACCTTAGGGCTACCTTAACTTTAAAAATAAGGCCAAATGTATGTCAAATGGAATAAAAAATATTTTGGAGAAGAGGTTTTGCTTTTGTTTCCACAGGAAATGAGAGGCTGTGGATTCCTTCCAGGTTAATATAATTTGATCAGTGAAGACCTCCTGAATCTTGACATGTGACCTATATCAAAAAAGGGTACTGCTGGTCTTCCAAGGACTTGGCCATTATCTCAATTGTCTCTCTGATGCCTTCACCTACAGGCCACAGGAATGACACCCTCATTCCCAAGAGATGGTGTAGGTGGTCTTTGGTTATTTGGTGGATTATGGATCTTTGTTATAATTATATATATTATACATAAATGTTATAATTTACATAGAAATATAGAATAAAAAGACAACTATTAATCTCAAGTATTTTGTATTTGTATGGACTTTTGTATATTGATACAAATTAAGGTCATTTTTGTTACAACACACTGTATCTATGTATCTACTCCAAGAGTTTTGTATATTGATACAAATTTAAGGTTATTTTGTTACCACATATTATATATATGCTTCTATTCTTGTTTAAGTTATTATACCCATGCAGTTCATTTAAAAATGTAAGGTAAATTCTAGTTTATGAAAGCTATTATCACAATCTATTTAGGACAATCAAGAAACATAGCTAGTAGTTAGTCATCTACAACAATAAAATTTGTAGATATGTTAGTCATGTTTTCTAGATCATACAGAGATCTATTTTTAGAAAGATAAATGTTTAAACACTTCAAAGACCTATAGAATACTGCATTTAAAATGTTTTGTTAACTTAGAGTTTTTCATGACAATGAGATACATCTGTTCTTGGCAGTAACAATTTACTTCAGAGAAAATGGTGAGCATTGAAGAAACTCTGTAGGAGTCTGCTTTCATTATGGCAAGGTTAGCCATTTGGACAAGAAACTGCTTCTGCCTTGACTGTTTCACAGTATGTTTTACAAACTGGACATGCAGGATCCACAAGAAACTGATTGCTAAAAATGTAAAAACAAGGTGGGACAGTCCTTCAGAGTTCCTTATTCGTGGATGGGTCTGCCAGACATTCTGAAAAACACAGAGGAAAGTGACTGTTTAATTTGCCAAGATAAGGTAGAACAATCTTTTTGATGTAGAAAGTTCTTCTGTATATGCATTGCTTTTGTTGATTAATGAATTTTAAAAAATGCCTTGACCTGTTGATAGGGCAGAATAGAACTAGGTGGGAAAAATTATACTGAATCCTGGGATAAAGAAGGTGGAGTCAGGAGACCCCATGTAGCCCCACCTGAGACAGACACTAACCTTGCTGGTAAGCCACAGCCACATGGTGATACACAGATAAATAGAAATGGCTTAAATTAAGATGTGAAAGTTAGACAATAAGAATCTAGAGCTAATGGGCCAAGCAGTGATTTAATAAATACAATTTCTGTGTGGTTATTTCAGGAGTCTGCGTGGCCGGGAAATGAACAAACAGCCTTCCTACAACATCTTTCAACTTTCCTGCTTCACTGAAAAATCTGCCAGTCTGAAGGCTGAATACGGATGCCCCAATGTTGCAGAAGAACTTTGGGTGACTTTCCACGCAGCCAGATGTCTCTGTCATTTCTAGAGTCTTGGAAGTTGCACACAATGCACTTGCACTTCCTGTTTATGTAGGTAGCATTAGTTCCTTCTGGGGCCTTGGATGGAGTTGAAGACTAGATAGAGTTGAAATTTTCTTTAATTAGGAAAGAAAGTAAATTAGATCACTAAGATGGGATAGATGGTGGAGTTTCCCCCCTGAATTTGCTAAATACCAATAGACTGAATAGTGTAAATGTAATTCTTGATAACATTTTATTTTACATAGTTTTATTAAGTTAAAGTTAAAACCTTTTATTTTTATTTAAACAAAAATGGAAAAATGTTGTAGAATATTATTTAGGATTTGTTTATGCTGTAGAATATTTGTTTAATTATGCAAAGATGTGTTGCATTCTTTTTTATTGCATTTGTTTAACTCTGTGAAGCTATATTACTTTGCCTGTCTAAAACACTTCATGGTCTAATAAAGAGCTGAATGGCCAATATGAAGACAGAAGAAAGGATAGGCATGCATAGAGAATAATTAAAAGGAGAAAAAGAGAGGGGGGAGCAAGATAGAACAAGGAGAGGAAGACATCAGGGGACAGTTACCCAACTACTCAGCCAGCCATGGAATAAGAGTGGAAGTAAAATATACAGAAGTAAGAAAAGGAAAAATCACAGAGGCAAAAAGTAGATGGGATAATTTAAGAAAAACTGGCAAGAAACAAGCCAAGATAAGGCCAGTCATTCATAATTCATAAGCCACCACATGTGATTTATTTGGGTGCTATGTGGTGGGCCCACCAAAGAGCAAAGAGCCGCACAGAGTGAAAGAGTAAAAAACAACTACATTCTTTTTTATGCTTCCATTTGAGTGCTTATCTCATTGAGTTTACTTATTTGTGACAAATTAATATCTTCTTGGCTCTTTGTGGATAAGAACATTCTGTAAGTCATCTTGGTATGCTCAGAGCACTTATGCTGGTTCCTGACCTAGGGAGAACTATATCCTATAAAATCAAAACAAAAATTTTCATTCTCAACAAATTCTTTAGAGGATCTTGAAAAGAAAAATTTGGGGTAATTGTCAAGTTCTGGGAGAGGTAGTTGTTCCATTTGTTATCAGTCTCTGCATAATGGGAAAGTGCAGGGCTTGACTCAAATCCTGGCTAGCGTAGTCTCTTAAAGTGGATCATCTTAGCTAGCCACGCCGAAATTGATCTGACCAGTTTGTAGTTCAAAGCTGATCTTTAGGAAGTGTTTTTCAGCTTAGTGGTGTTATTATAGTTCTGAAGGAATCATCGTTGTGGGGCCACATCCTCCTTTTGGAGACTTCAAAGGTGACTGTTAGATGTGCCTATGGTTTACTGCAGAAAACTGATACTCAAACCTGAAATCATGTACAGGAAGATAGGTGAAACTTTTTCCTAGAATTAGTTAGTACTCTATATGACCTTTAATATCACGACAAAATTTAATATATATATATGTACATTTATATATATATCAGTATTACAAAAGTTATAGCTTAAGAAAAGCTGTTAAAGAGTCAATATAAAATCAAAGGATTATGAGATTAGTGGCACCGAGGAAGTAAGATGTAGAAAATGAAGTAACACCGCAGCCACGTGGTAATACAAAGATTAATACAAATGGGTTAATTTAAATGTAAGAGCTAGCTAATAGTAAGCCTGCGCCATTTGCCAAACATTTATAATTAATGTTAAGACTCTGAGTGGTTATTTGGCAACTGGTTGTGGTATGGAAATGTCCAGTTACAAGAATGGGTTCTGAATTCTGCTCTGGTGGTTTCTTGTTATATTTCTTTTCTTTTTTTCAACCTTGATAAACTCCGCTGCCTCAAAGTTCTGTATGAAAATTTGACTAAAAATGAGAAGCACCTGTACACCTTATGGATGGGCCACCTGCAGTGACCAGCTTATCTCCTCATGCCTTACCATCATACCCACCATATGTATTCAACATACTATCGTAAGGTCATTCTGAGCAATCTTATTTTTAAAGGCATAGTAAATCCACATTATGCAGTAATCTAGAATAAGTAGTGTTAGTATTCAGGCATCTGTACTGGCCTCTCCTTGTGGTCCCGACAGAATACACCCTCAGCTGTAGTCACTAGGAACACCTGTGCACTGTTCACTAAGTTCCCTGTTAAAAGGTGGGCCTTTCCCACCTCCTATCTCTTCCTTTCTCTCTCTTTCTGCCTGTTTCTCTGTCTTTCTCTCTCTTCTTTTCTACTGCTCCTTTCCCCAAAGGCTGGTCTCCCCTCTCCCCTTCCCCCTTTCCCATTCACTTTGTCCCAATAAAAAACCTGTCCACCTGAGCTCTGTTGCATGCGCTGCTTTTTTTTTTTTTTTTGTTAATCCCAAGTAGCCTTTGAGGTTTTTATTTTTAGACCTGGAATAACCATTTAGAAAGTGTCTCAGAATGTTCAAACTGCTTTTGAAAAGGTACCATAAACTGGGTAGTTTACAAATGGAAGATTTATTTCTCATCATTTCCCCCTCATTGTCAGGCTAAGACCTAAAATTAAGGTAACAGTCTTAAAAAAAAAACTTTCTTTTTTCTTTCCTAGACGGTGCCATTTCACAACATGGGAGAAAAGATGAGCAGTCGCTCCCAGAAATCCTATTGATGGTAGCAGGCCACTGTGTATTAAACATTTCCCCCGGATCTCAACTCCTTATATCATCACCAGGAGAGTAAACACTTTGCTGAGGGTGACACAGATATTTATATAGCTAGGCCCATAGGTACGTGGGGGTCCCATTCCTCTGTTTGAATGTGCAGTAATCAGGGAGTGAAACTCTGATTGTATTAGAAGGATTAAGAGGTGTGGCCTTGTTGGAGAAGTGTGTCACTGGGGTTGGGGTTGGAGGTTTTCAAAAGCCCACAGCTGGCCCTGTGTGACCCCTCCCCAACACCCCGTGGATAAGGATGGAGCTCTATAGCTAAGGCAGGAGTGTGGGAGGACAGTAAATGTTCCTGAGACCCTACGAGTAAAGCACATAGATGGAGAAAGACTGTACAGGAGAACTAGAGAGAATCAGAGTCTTTTCTCTGAAAACAAGAACTTAAACTTCCTTTAAGGTCTCCCAGGGACTCCTTTATCACCGAAATTGTTACCAGATCTCTTCCAGAACATTAACCCTCAGAACGGCGACTCGTTACCCGGCAACCTCCCTAATGCTTCCGCGGTCTCCCTATGATTGGTTTAGAGCGGGCACCGCGCGTGACGTCACTGTGCAGCGCCGGAAGTGTCTGCTCCTCGAAGTGGGATTCCTGGGCCAAAGCTGCAGGCTGCGGAGCTGCTGGCTTTGGGCGGAGAGCCGGACTGAAGCCCCACTTGGGGCGGCGGGAGCGCGGGAGCGACGGGACCTGAGGTAAGCGTGGGCCACAGGGCGGGGTCTCGGGGGTGGCGACCTTCCAAGGTTGGCGTCCCGTTGCTAGGGCCGCCAGAGGAGCTCTGGGAACTTGGCTTAGAGTATTCTAGGCTTAGAGTATTCTAACTGGGGTCTATTCGGTATGTCTCCCTATTTTTTTTTTCTTCCCTATAGCGGTGTCTACACACTTCCTCCTTTTCAACTTCAACAACATCCTAGAGCTAAATTAGGTGCTTGCAAGTGGGTGGATTTGGTGATGGGATATTCGTGCAGATGGAAAGCAGCTTTTACTTCTTAATGAACAAGGGAGAAAAAAAAAAAGAAGGGAGTGGGGTCTTCCGTTTTGGAGTTTGAAGGATCTTTGCAGATGGAACTCAGCTTCTTTAGCAGAGCACCTTTTGAACTTTTTTTTTTTTTAATTTTCTGGATTTCTAATTAGAGAGTATAAGAATGGTGACAGACGATTAGTCTTAAACTGGGGGAGGTGGGTACTGAAACCTGGTATTTGTAAAACAAAGAAGGTGTGGTTTCCTAGCATTACAGGTACCCCCGGTCCCTTTTAGATAGCTGCCCAATGAAACCTAGGGGATTTGTATCGTTTTTGTTGTTTCTCCTTCTGCCATTGTGACCTAATGTAGGCATTCCACAGTTAGTGCGTTTCTGTATTCTGATGTCCACTTAGAAGTCTGAGACAGAAACATGGGGTGTCTTGGGTAATTTCATACAAAGCGTTTTCACCTCTTCATGTCGTCTTGTCACTACCTCTACACCACGCACCTAAAGTCATTTAAAGAAAAAGTAGTCTAAAGGCGAAGAAAGCGTTTCCTTTCACAGACAACATGAGTCCGAGCTTGTCAGTGGTATTCTTCGAGGTGGACAGTTTTTTCGGTGGTGGCACACACCTTTAATCCCAGCAATCAGGACGCAGAGGCCTCTGTGAGTTTGAGGCCAGCCTGGTCTACAAGAGCTAGTTCCAGGACAGGCTCCAAAACCACAGAAACCCTGTCTCGAAAAACGAAAAAATAAATAAATAAAAATAAAAAATAAAACAGGCATTTTAAAGTAAAGAGTAATACCTTTAGCAATTAAAAATATTTATTTTTTAAAATATATATGTATTTTATGTATATGAGTTCTGTCATATACATCATAAACTCTTTTGTCATATATGTATACTTCTTCATGCCAGAGGAAGAGATCAAATTTTATTATATGTGGTTGCTGGAAATTGAATACAGGACCCCTGGAAGAGCAGCCCCTGCTGTTAACTACTGAGCCATCTCTGTCTCGCCTTTTCATCCAGTAAGGCTTTCCCCAGCAGCTAATGGGAGCATATCCAGAAATCCACAACCAAACATTAGGGGTGCTCTGGGAGCCCAACAAAGAGTCAGGGAAAGGATTGTAGGAGCCAGAGGAACACCAGGGGAATGTGGTCCCCAGAATCAGCTAAGCAGAGTTCATAAGGGCTCACAGAGACTGAAGCAGCAATCACACTAGGGTCTATGCATGTTTGTTGTGGTTGTTTAGCTTTAGGTTTTTGTGGGACTCCAAAAAGTGGGAGAGGTGGTGTCTCTGACTCTTTTACCTGCTCTTGGGACCCTTTTCCTCCTACTGGGTTGCCTCATCCAGCCTTTATATGATTTTGTTTCTAGTCTTATTGCATCTTTTTTTTTTTTTTTTTGCCATCTTTGGTTGATATTCCTGGAAGGCCCATTCTTTTCTGATGGGAAATAGAGGAGCAATGGATCTGGAGGAGAGTGGAGGTGGGGGGTGGTTTGGAACCAAGACTAGGGAGAGGCATTCCCAGCATTTCAGAAATGTAGGCAGGGAGATCTCTTAGTTCAAGGCCAACCTAGTTTACACAGCAAATTCCAGGCCACCCAGGACTAAGTAACAAGACCCTGTCTAAAAGTCAAATACACCAAAGTACTGTTTGTAAAGATCCTAGGGACTTGCAGACCCCGAGCCTAGTAGAATCTATGAACTCCAGGTTCAGTGAGAAAGCCTGGTTCACAAAATGTCGAAGAGCAATAGCAGAAGATGCCCATGTCAACCTCTGTCCTCCATGATACACCTACTTTCACACATGAACCTCATATGTTACACACATGTGACACGAACTACATTGAATAACTAAACACCTTGGAAGCCACATTTTATAGATTCTGAAAGCTTTTCAAATGAAGGGATTTGTTGGCTTTTAAACTCATTTAAATTAGAAAGTAGGGCAGAGCAGATGGCTCAGCTGGTAAAGAATCTGGTCATCTGCAATTGTCTGAGAATTCTGGTGGTTGTGGTGGTCTGTCTGTCATCTCAGCACATGTGGGACACAGACAGGGAATCTCTGGCCCAGGCTCACTAGCCACACTAGCCCATAAGGGAAAATCTGGGCTCAGTGAAAGAAAGACCGTGCCTCAATGTATAAGATGGAGCACTATGGAAAAAGGGTGATAACCGTGGGCCTCCACACCCGCATCTGTTTGTAACTGTTCATTTTGGTCTTTTGTGTATGGCAGATCAACAGATTCTGAAATTGGTTCATTTCATTGCAGGGGTGAAAGGGAAGCCATGCAGAAATCCGAGTACCCTGGAGGTGTGCAGTTGAGAAACAGAACAACGGGTATAGAGCTCTGCTTTTTCAAAGGGAGAGGCCGGGCTTGTTAATGATGATACATTCTCTGTTTTGTGAGGATACCAGGTAGCTTCTCTTGCATATTTGTCTTTTGTACTGATCTAATTTTTCCTCCAGGTAATTATGATCAAAGGACATCCTCAAGTGCACAAATAAAACACAGGACGACAGTTCAGCGGAGCAAATCCTCCTCATTAGCTAGTTCTCCTGAGGCTGCAAGAAGGGTTCATCCGCGGCCAAGTGACAAACTCAACCCTAAAACGATCAACCCCGTGAGTACAGATTCCTCAGGCAGTACATTTTCACAAGGAATAGGCACTTATCTGATTATAGTTTAACCATTCATGACACAGGCCTTTAGCTGATTGCAGTTGGACTCTTCTGAATGCTCTCATGGAGTTCCTTTCTGCTAGTTTTCAGCTAGCTATGCTAATTTTGTTGTGCTCTGAATTGTATGTCAGCTTTTTAACTTTCTGTCCTGCTTCCTAATGTCAGTGAACTAGCTTGTATTCGGTTGCTATGGGATTGATTATTCTTGTGCTTCTTTATTCACCTAGAACTCTTAACTATTCCTTTATGATCTACAAATTTGGTCCACCAGAAATCAGGATAGAATCCTCTGTTTAACAGAGGCATAGTCAGTTTGGAGAAGTTACCCTGATTCTCTGACCTCTACATATCTATACTTGACTGAACAGCATGCAGGACAGACAAAGCTGGCTAAAAGTTAATGGACAGACATTCTCTGTCCTTTGCACCACTTCTATAATCCAGGAGATGCATTCAGATATTTGTTTGTATGACTTTTTCCTGATCTTTGGCTCTACCAATCCCTTGTGGCGTAGAAGTGTAAAGCCAGTTTGAAGAAGTTACATACATTCCCTGATCTGTACACATATGTGCATGGTTGATAGAAATGTGGAGCATACAATAATGGGTAGCCAATCCCAACCCCCTTTATCCTGAATTCCTGAATTCTTTATTTGGCCCTAACCTTGAGACTCAGACTGACAGAAGAAGTGGAAAGACATTTTGCTCTGTGTATGGTTCCAGCCACCTGCAAAGCTTTGAGCCAAATTAGAGATTGACAAAAAAAATAACTCTACATCTTGGTTGTGTGTGTGGTCTTTCGTTTTTTCAATCATGTGGCTGAGCAGGGATGTACACAAAAAACACACTGGGGGTTTGGAGGTCAGGTTTTAATTTTTTTTTTTGCCTCTGATCTCTATAGGATTAAAATTGAAGGTATCAATAAATGGAGTTAGTGGTGATCTTTCTGTGTTTTAATTTCAGTTTGGTGAACAGTCACGAGCTCCCTCTGCATTTGCAGCTATCTACTCAAAAGGAGGTATTCCTTGCAGGTAAAATCAATACGATGCATAGCTGACTGTGTGGTTCAAAATAATTGCTTGAGATCAATATATTATTTAGTTTAACTTTGTTGAAAATGTATTTACTAGTGAGATTTAAATCAAGGTGACATTACCTTGACTGTTGTATTGGTATCGATCCCTGGACATTGTTGATTAAAAAATAAAAAACCTCAACTCCAATGTGTAATTACGAAGATCTGTGGTAGAACACTAAATAATTTCAGAAATTAAATTGACCTGAGTGTACACTTTTGGAACAACTAATTTAAGCATTCATAGGCTTTTGCAAATTCCTAATCAATAGGCCCTGCCTTGCTGGTAATGTAAACATTGACAGTGCAGTGGAATATTATTTCTTAGTAAAGTATATATGACTATTTTTGCTTCTTTTTAGATAAATTCTTGATTCCCCTTTTTCATAGAATGTTTTGTTTTATCCTGTTCTTCATGGTAGAATTTTTTTTTAATGTCATAGAAAATATAAGTACAACATAAATGTTTATGTTTGATTCTGGATTTTCAAAACTGCATTTTTTTAAAAATTTTCTTCAAATTTGGAGTGAAACATAAGCTGAAGAAGCTCCCTCCCCATCCCCCGAGACAGGGTTTCTCTATGTAACTTCCCTGGCTATCCTGGAACTCACTCTGTAGACCAGGCTGGCCTTTAACTCAGCGTTTCACCTGCCTCTGCCTCCCAAGTGCTGAGATTAAAGGTGTGCGCCACTACTGCCTGGCTAAAGAAGCATTCTTGAGTTTATCATTACATTTTGTGCTTAGATTCTATTTTGAAGAGTTAGGGATGTAGCTCAGTTGACAGAGTGCCTCCCACCGTGCCTAAAGCCCTGAGTGCCATCTGCCAAGACTCCATAAACTTGGCATGGTCCTCTCTACCTGTAATCCCGGTACTGGCATGGGGAAGCAGGAGGAAATTCACTCATGGCTGCATAGTGGACTTGAGGTCAGCCTACTCTACATGAGAAGCTGTCTTACATACATTGAGACTGAAGCTTTGTTTTATTTTAAACTCTGGAGCTTCTTGAGTACTTTTCCCTAGAGTGGTGAAATTTGCTGAAAATGTAAAAACTTATTGCTTGCTGAGGCTATTGTCATTGTAACAGTGAAGAAGTCAGGCCAGAGAGCTGAGTGAAACCAAGATGTCTGGGAATGACCAATGGCCGGTTCACAGCATGACGGTAGTGTTTGGGAGTGACTGATGGTCAATTCACAGCCTGACGGTAGTGTTTGGGGATGACCAGTAGTCGGCGCACAGTGTGACAGTAATGCTGTATTGTAAACTCATCGGTTATGGTTCAGGAGTTGCTCTGGGGAACAGTGAGAAGCCTTAATTCAGGACCTCTTGTAACCTCAGAGGGGACCATTTCATCTTCCTGTTCGTAGTTTTTTTCTCTTTAAGAAGGAGTAAAATGGATTTGCCTTCATATTATTAGTGAGTGTTGTCAGTGTTAGGTTAAGAAAATGTTCTCCATGAGCCTCACCTTTTCTCATTACTACCGGTTTTCATTTTCAGTAGCTTACCTACTTGTTTTAATTGTGTCGGAGAGCTCAGTGTAACATGTTTATCAAGATTCTGAGAGAGTGACATGCTTAAATATAAATAAAAATAGGCATAAAAAAGTTTACAATACACAGTTACTAAAGAGCTTTAGAGATAATGTGGGAAAATGAAGGATTGCTTATTTGCTTTACTTTGTCCATGTCCTTATGAGTATGCTATACACTCCTGTATATCACAAAGTGATTCTACTGCGACTCTGTTCTGGCAAGAATACTGTGTTAAAAGCTCCCTACCTATAAATGCTTGCGGGGGTTCCTGTTACAGTTTCTGACTTTTGTATTTTAGATTGGTACATGGCTCAGTAAAACACAGATTACAGTGGGAATGCCCGCCTGAAATTCTTCCATTTGACCCGCTTCTAATTACTTTAGCTGAGGTAAAATATTCTAGCTCTCCTGAGTGCTAAGAGAAAAATAATTTTGGAATTTCATTGTTACTTTGTAGCTTATAAGTACATCTCACTGTATACTTTTAAAATAAATATCAAGCAAGAGACACTAAAGTATTGGACTCTAGGCAAGTTATTGTGATTGTTATATACATATGTGCATATATGCAGGACATTTTATATACACACATACACATATTATGTAAAATGAATGGTTTGAGCAGTCTTATAAAAATGAAGTTCTAACAGGGATTTATAGATAAATGAAGTGGATGGTATGTCGTACTTAGTTTTCTTTTAGACAGAAGTCTTTTATATAAAATATCAGACCATGGTTTAGAGTAATCAAAGCTCGTGATACATTACATAGTACAGATGATTAACGTCCACAAAGTGCTTTAATTTGTAAAGTCACTGAAGGGCTTCTGCCTTTACATCCGTCTAAAGTGTTTGTTTGTTGTGTGACTGTGCCATGGGAGTCAGAGGACTTCATGGAGTTGCTTTCTTCCTTATACCGGCTGGGGTCAGGGAGTGAACTCAGGTATCAGGCTTAGTTGGAATTGCCTTTACTTGGCAAGCTATCTCAGTGGCTGAGATCAGTCCTGTATATACCTGTGGCCCAGCACCAGTTCATGTGTGTCTGTACTGGGTAGCAGTTTCCTTTTTTCTTCTACCTAGTAGTGGGGAAGGAATACAGACAGACCACTGTTGAGATCCATTTCAGCTTTGACTTTTGATTCTCCATCTTGAGAATGAATAAGAGCCAGATACTGTCAGCACAGGTACTGAAATTCTTCATATTGGTGATTTTGTTCTAGAAAATATGGTAGGACAGTGGGAAGGGGACATTTGACCACTGTTTGGAAGCAGACACTCAGGCCAAATTGACAAAATATTGAAAATTGGCATTGGTGACATGACTTTGCATCTGGTTACTTAAACTTGTGCCACTGATAGATCCAAGGGCATTGCTCTTCCTTTCCTCTTTGCTTTGTTTGATCTTTTTCAAAAGTCAGATGGTCATTTTTTGTCCTGTTGTAGTGACTGGTAAGTCATGAGTGCAGACCATCCTTTTCTACGGCAGTTGGGAGGAAAGGCACTCACTATAAGCAGTGCTGTGTACAGGTTGTATTTTCAGATTGTGCCCCACTGTGAACAGTAGATAGTTCTGACACTGTCCCAGCCAATGCAGGATCTTCCTTCTAAATATCTTAGTGTATTTAAATGAGAAAGAGAGCCCTTGTATTAACTCAGCTGCTCGCATTGGGGCTCCAGAACAGAACAGGCACTGTGCACCTTCCTGTGCTTCAGTGTTTCCTAGGAAGCAGTGGTCCCCATGGTTGATTGCTGCCGTATCTCCTCCCATCAGCTTTTCCTTTCCCTCCACCTCCCCCCCACTTACCTGTCCTTAGTGTTCCTTTTTTATCTCCTTAGTTTTTTCGTCCCTTTTTGTTACTCTGTTGATTTTCATTTTCTTGGCCTTTTTTCTCATTCCATGTGAGGATAGAGACTTCTGTGTCTTGTATCTTACATGATTTCTTGGTATAATTCAAACAATAATTGCTGAAATTGCTTACTGTGTTAGAAAGACATTAAGCAAACATGTCAGGAGCATTGAGTTTTGTGGCTGTTAACATAATCAAAAGGTAGGAATCATGTTTCTGTATTTGTATTCTCTTTGGCAGGGTCTGAGGGAGACAAAGCATCCTTATACCTTTGTGTCCAAGGAGGGCTTTAGGGAATTACTTCTGGTCAAGGGTGCTTCTGAAAAAGCTGTACCATTGCTACCTAGACTGAGCCCTGTGCTGAAGGCAGCTCTGGTAAGTCATTCACTAAACTGGACTTCATTATGCCCAGTCACATGATACGGATGGAACTCTGATCCAAGAGAACACAGGCTGTTCCTCCCCTCCCCCATATTGCATGCAGATCAGTGCTTTACCTGTGGGTTTCTCAGATATGTGCAATGTCAGCCCACTGTCACTCAGAGTCATGTAGTTATGCACTTAACCCCTTTAGAGGGTGTCTCAGGGTTCTGGGAAGGAAGGGAAGCTTTTGGGCGATGAGAGGCGAAAAGCACAGATTACTCTGTGCTCTATGTGCTAGATAAATGTTAGTGAGTGCTCTTAGCTGACGGAAGCTGCTCTACCTCGGATATAGCGCATTCAAGCTTTCTCCTAAACTCTCTTTGTTGAGCGATTTCTAGGATTAAATGCTTCAGCCCACTCCCCCCCTCCACTTTCCCCCACCCCGCCTACTTTCTCCTAACCTGTCTTCCCTTTCATTTAGCCTCATTCTGTCCCTTCACCTTTATTCCCTCTTGAGCCAAGGAGCATCTCATTCACATGTAAATGCATTAATTCTGTTCTGAATGTAGAAAGTGGAATGATACACAAAGGGCCATGGGAAAGGTCCAAAAGAAAGAACCCAGGGAATCTTTCTGAGGGTTGTGTTGGCTTCAGTTCTTCCTGTTCACTGACCCCACAGGTCCATTCCGATGACGATGTGTTTGAGAGAGGACTGAGCGCACTCGTACAGCTAAGTGCAGTCGTTGGCCCATCTCTGAATGGCCATCTGAAACTCCTGCTTACAAGTGTGAGTACTGCAGAGCAGACTAGCTGTGCACACGTCCCCACAACCACAGTCAGCTACTCGCCTAGCTCAAATCCACAAAAGGACGTTTTCTTGTCTGCGTGATAGCATCCCTGGCAGAAACAACAGAATCATAGGAAAGGTTTGTTTGCTGTCAAAGTCTCCTAGGTGTCGGTCCTTCATGGCAGGAAGGATGTAGTAGCGTGGACCAGGCTACTTAGGACAGGAGACATGATGGGCACATAGGAGGGGCTCAGGATTCCAGTAACCTTTCTCTCACACTCAGCCCCACCTCCCACTTCTCAGTAATACCCACATGAAGGGTCCAACAAGGATAAGTTCACTCCTTAGCTAGAGCCTCATGAGTCTCTCTGGAGAAACCCTTCCCTGAAGACAAACCAAAGGCTTGTTTTATTTACCTGGGTGTTTCTCTATCCAGTCACTATGACAGGCAGTGTTAATTTTACCCTAACCAGCAAGTGCGGATTAGACTAAGTAGCTCACAGAATAGTTTAAGTAGATATAGTACCTCTCCAATATTTTCTAATGGATTACATACATAGCTGGATTTATGTTTATAATAAAAAGTGCTCTGTGTCATTCTATTAAACCTTTGTTGAATGTTTTTACAATGTTTCCCTGAGAGCGTGGCTTGTTTTAGCTGAAATGTCTAGGTGTTGCTCTCAGAAATACATGTATTTTATGGGAACACTGGTATTTCCCAACTCCCTCCATAGCACTGTCTCTGCTAGTGCCTGCGATTTTGTCCTCCTGCAGATATGCTGTCCTTTGTAAACTGAATTCTGTGTTTCCAGCTAGGGCCTGTTTAGCTTAACCAGAGATCAGTAAAGATCTTGTGGTTTCTAGTGTGATTCCTCCATTAGTCACTGTTACTTTTCAACAATTCCCCCTGTTGTTGGGTAACATTTGCTCTGGAGGCATAACTTTCTGTCACAACTCTCTGCATGGGCTTACATGTGACAAAATAGGAAAGTGTGTCATGCTTTTGAAAACTTAATTTTTATGTGAGTTCACGTGTAGTTATTTGTCGGTTCAAAAGCATATGCATGTCTACGTATGCACGTGTGCATACACATGAAATGTACAGAACCATCTCAGGTGTCATCTTCAGAAATACCATCCACCTGTTTTACCATAGGTCTCCTATTTATTAGAGCTCACCAAGCAGGCTGCATTATTCAGGCAATGAGTCCGAAGGAACCTTTTGCTTTCTGCATCCCCAGTGCTGGAATTACAAACATAAGCCACCATACCCAACTATTTTTTTAAAAAAAATATTTATTTATTTGTTTATTATGTATACAATATTCTGTCTGTGTATATGCCTGAAGGCCAGAAGAGGGCACCAGACCTCTTTACAGATGGTTGTGAGCCACCATGTGGTTGCTGGGAATTGAACTGAGGACCTTTGGAAGAGCAGGCAATGCTCTTAACCACTGAGCCATCTCTCCAGCGCCCCCATACCCAACTATTTATGTGGGTCTTGGGAACTGAAGTCAGTCATTTCTTCAGCCCCAGAAATTGTGTCATAGCAGATGTCATAGGATAGGTAGTGCTTGAAATATCATAAATTCAACCTTTAATCAACTCACATATTGCTATAAGTAAATTTTAGTGAAATGTTTATTAAAACACACTTGGTATTCTTAATTTAAGATGTCCTAAAAATTATTTGTGCTTATGGCAAACTTTTTTTTTTTTATTTTGGAATTTCCCCTTTCCCCAACCTTCAAAAGCTTTCCAAGAGGCTAACGGACAAAAAATTCAAAGAACCCATCACCAGTGCCTTGCAGAAGCTGGAGCAGCATGGTGGGAGTGTAAGTAGAATGCC
>NW_004949103.1:13418290-13420254 GCF_000317375.1 Microtus ochrogaster
GAGGTTCAGTGTGGTTAGTTTATGTTAACTCATTACAGCTGCAAGGATAAATGTGAAAACGTCTAGTTTTCATCTTTCAGACTAAAATTTTCTGTTTTGTTGGGGTCGTATAATTTTTAAGATGATTTTGGCAGAAGTAGCCCTGGGTAAATAAAGACCTGTGTATGTCTGTGGTGGTCTTGGGGTCTTGGCAGTGTACTCTTACTAAGTTTTCTCTCTAATCTAGTTTGATGTTTTGTTTTGATATATGAAAAGGTCAAAGGATGACAAACCTAGCTCAACTCTCAAAAAATGCTTTTTAAAAATTGCCTATTTGTTTATTTCTGTACTTGGCTGTACTGTAGAGAAATCCCAGGTCCTTATGTGTGCTAACCAGGTGCTTCCTGAGCTCCCCACACTCCTGGTTCTCCATTCCCTTTCAGTCTGCCCTGTTTCCTTCCTCTGAGTTTTAGACTCTCCCTGTACATGGAAATGCCACTTCCACAGCAGTGCAGCAAGTAGACATTCTTCAGGAGTAGCTCTGCCAGGCGGTGGTGGCACACGCCTTTATTCCCCACACATGGAAAGCAGAGGCAGGTGGAGCTCAGTGAGTTCAAGGCCTGCCTGGTCTACAAAATGAGTTCCAGGACAACCAGAATAGTTACACAGAGAAACCCCCCTTTTTTTTAGAGTTGATCTGATTTTTTTCCTCCCAGCTTTTCAAGAGGAAGAATATGGACATATCATTATTATATGATATCATCAAAATTAATTATAGTCTCATAATCTCAAAGAAATATCAGGTAGTTAGCTTAATAATGTAGAACTTTCATTTTCCATATTTTCTAAATAATTAATTAGAAGAAATGTATATGATTCTGTACAGTTTTTCCCTGGCCATGCCTTAATCAGCTAATTCTGCTAATTTTAATAATCTTTGAATTGAATATATTGTGTTTGTGATGAGCACTTCATTTATGTGAAGGAACTAAGCCTCAAAAGGGTTGTTAGAAAATGTATTTGTGTGTGTGTGTGTGTGTGTGTGTGTGTGTGTGTGTGTGTGTTTGATTTTAAGCAGGAGATTGGTGTTCAGGCACCAAAGACGTGTAGAACCGGCCCCTAGCCAGACCATTGTCTCCATTTCTGATGAAGTACATACTTATCGATTCCCTTGATCACTCAAATCTCAATCCCAGATGTATTGTCCTTTTCTCCCTGCAAAATCCAGGTGAATGGATGGCGAATTTTAGTCCATAACTCTCCCTAGTGTTTGTCTGCCTCCAGGAGACCTTTTGAGGGAATGGGTCAGGCAAAAGGGAAAGAACCATCAGGGGACTTTTGTGGATGTCTGTGTTGGATTGGGAAAGTAGTTGTATTATGATGTAGATATATTTCAGAAGCCCAACATTGTTACTTGGAGCTCACCTGCAGAGGTTGTGGCCAATCCAAGGTTCTAGAGAGAGAGGGTGACTTTGTTGTTACTCAATTTTATTAGCTTTAGATATTGCTAATACTAAGTTTACAGAGAAGGAGGGTTTGTGGTTAAAAGGTATCTTAAATATTCCACAGTCCTCTTTACTGTTCCTTGTGTGTCCTATGTTGTATTTTAATAATAATTGCTGTCATTGCTAAAGAAAGTTTTCTAGGGGCTAGAGAAATGGTTCAGCACTTACTGCTTTTGCAGAAAACCTGGGTTCAGTTCCCTGCACCTTCGTGGTGATTCACAACCACCTGTACCTGCAGTTCGTAGGAGACAATGGGACCAGGAACTTTCCCTCATATATGCGCTAGCTTTTTGAAATGTATTTCCTATGGTAGGATGCCTTGCTCAGCCTTGATGCAGTAGGAATGAGTTTGCATTAACTTGATATGACATGCTTTGTTGACTCCCAAGGGAGTCCTTTCCTTTTCAATGGAGGTGGGGGAGGAGTAGGTGAGGTGGGTAGAAGAGAGGTGGGAGAAGGGAAGGGGGAGGGAGGGGAAAC
>NW_004949103.1:13420421-13429813 GCF_000317375.1 Microtus ochrogaster
CTGGAGAGATGACCTGTTGGTTAAGAATACTCCCTGCTCTTCCAGAGGACCCAGGTCATTCCCAGCACACACATGGTGGCTCAGTAGGGTAGAAGATCCAAAGCCCACTTCTGGACTCTTCATACACTCCATACATGTGGTGCATGGACATATATTCAGGCAAAACACCCATACACTTTAAATAGAAATACATAAAATCTAAACACATTAAAAAGCCAAGAATGCTTCATATAGGAGTTTGCTCTTTCCTTTGACTGTTATGGATTATAATCATGTGAAGGCTTACCTACTGGGGAAATGGTAACATTTGTTACACCAGAGACACTTTCTTATAAGGAATCATTGCCAGTCTTAAGATGAACACATTTACAAATGTAGGATCTGGTTTTGTCTTCAACAGCATGCTCACCTGTCTTGGGTAAGGCAAATGTCCTGCCCTTCATTTCTCTCTGGAGTTGTGAGAACTGTGTCAAGTTCTCTGCTAAGTCCTCACGAGCACTGGACTCACTTGGTCTCCAGCAGAGCCTCACAGGTAGACTTTACTGGTTTCCCCCTGTGATCAGGATATCGGGTGCAGCAGTAATTAACCCTGGTGTGTGAGTGTAGTGCAGGGAAGATACATTTAAACACTACCCTGACTCTGCACTGCTTCTTGGGTGCATGAAGGTTGTTATCTGTTTTATTTCCCCCAGGAAAATGCTCTCTGTTCATTCTGGAATTTTGGTTGTGCCCTTCGTATTACTTTGTTTGAATCTTGGATTCTTAAGCAACACTTGTATAGTGCCTAGCAGGGTAACTGTGTTCTAATGACATTGCTTTCTTCTGTTGTCAGGGAAGTCTTATCGTCATCAAATCCAAGATCCCCACGTACTGCTCCATCTGCTGTTGAATAAAGCCATGCTGCTTCCTCAGGCACTGCTGGAGGCTGCAGTGACCCTCTCCTGAGTTCGCTTTACTCTGACTCCCAGCACCGTTCGTTGGCTAACTAGGCTCGGAGGACCATGTCCAATCCAGAGGACTCATTGTGCAAGCTGTGTGTCAACACAAAGCACAGGTGCTAGTGGAAGGCAATTAAAATACTCGTGAAAAAGTTGATCTGTGAGAGTTCCTCATCTTGGTCATCTGTGTGAATTTATTGATCATATCTATGTGCATATTTTCCAATATATTTTTACTTATAGCCCTTCTAACGATCACTTTATTGCTGGGCACTTATTTTATATGTTGGTTTTGGCCATTTCCTGGTTTTTATATTTATCAAGAATGAAACAATTTAAGATAGCAAGTAAACGTTTGTTACTTCCCTATTAGCTAGGATGTGCAAATGTGTATTTTATAATGTGAAATGCTTGGGGGCATCTTTTCCTTCCTCAATATTCTAGTTTAGAAACCTTGTTTTAAGTGTAAAAATTCTATTACAAGTATATTGTTTATTACAACTGTTAAAACTACCTAAACTTTAAGTGAATATTACTTTTACATTTGTAGCCTGAAAATACAGATGATGTACATGTGCAGATATGCAGAAATTAAAATCTTTAAACATACATATATTCAGTGATACCCCAGTACTTATTTGTGTTTCAGTTACATTGTTTTTGAAAACATAATTTATGGATGCAGCCCAGAGTTTCTCATGAGCTGGAAACTTCTGGATGATTCTTCAAGAGGAAGGAGTAGAGGAAGAGAAATAGAAAATGCGAGTGAGACTTTCAATCTAACTGGCAGGAGAGAGGCTACAGGAACTTGGATAGTCAAACCAAATCAAAATCATGGCCACACATTGGAAAACATGGGGCTAGGCAGTCACTGTGTTATGTGGCAGCAGCCACATGCCTTCTAAACACTGGATAGATGATACTGTCCCCACTTCTCTCCTACAGACATCTGGTTGACCCCTTGGCAATTCTTGTTTCAGATAGCTACACAGCTGTCAGTTGATCGAAAGCAAGCAACTGCTGAGTCACCATATACAGACCTGCCCACCTGCCACCAGGGCCTTTGCTGCCTGATCCTGGGTCCTCTTTCCTCAGAGCTATAGTACCTTGTCACATCCTCAGACCATGCCTGCTCTAGCAGCTGCCTGACCTCAGTCTTGCTTTGGGTTTTTTCTGCAGGCAGCACTACCCAAAGAGAGTGGCAGTCTAGTTTGAATCCAGTAGTTGAACTTGCTAGAACATAAAGACCTATAGCAGACACAATAGAGTAATAAACACTTTATTTTGCTTTTATTTTTCCGTTTGAGATAGAAAATGTGCACGTTGAGTTTACACAAACACGCGATGGCAGGTTTCAGTGTACATGTACTGTACTACTCTTAATTCCTACACTGGTGCTAGCAGGGCAACTCTCAACATCCTATCTACACCAGAATAGATACCTGATTTATTGTTGCAGACAGTCGCAATTTTCTCCTCCCGTATCCTCTTGGTACTTGTGATATTTCTATGAAACAGGGAAGGTATGTGTCTCTATAGTACTGTTGTGGCAGCTCTACAGTTTGGCTTAAGATCACTGAAATGAATCTGAATCCTTTAAGCTCTATGATGTGCTAAATCATAATGCAATTCAGATGAACTGTTCAATGTCTGTATTCATTTTCTATACAGCTTTATGTGTAATTTCCAATATGATAGAATCACTGGTGTTTTCAAAGAATATTTTACTTGATCTTCACTTCTGGTGACTTTGGGGCAGTCAAGGATTCTCTGTCCCTTGAATGGCTTATAATAAACATGCTGTATGATCATGAGGGTGTTTGGGGGTGGCTAGAATTGCCCTTTGCTGCTGTTTGGGTTACTTGCTAAGAAGCATTACTAGGTAGTGGAGGACAGACATCTGGACCCTTCGCAAATCTGTAAACATCCTTGGATTGTTTGACACTTTAAATTTCTACTTCATGACACAGTACAAAACAGTCTACATATAAGATCAAACAGGTCCAAAGTAACATGGATTATATAGAGCCTTGGCCTTAATATGGAAAAATTAATATATACTAAAATAATTTTGTTAGGTATATGCTAACATCTGACAATAAACTAAGTTTTTAGGTGTTCTTAAAAAATGCCAAATACATTAATGTCATTAACATTAGCAGGTGGAGAAGCCATAGAAATTGGGACTGTGTTTTTGGTCTTTTTTAAATTGCAATAATCTTTGTTTATTTTTCAGTGTTAGATAATTCGAATTAAATGAAAGTTCATTGGCTTTCTGGAAATTAAGTGCCGATGTAATTATTTTAGAAAACCATTTAAAATCCAAGACTGAATACGTACAAACGAGTAGGAAAACCCACTTGTGTTTTAAAATCACTGGCCTGTGAAAGCCTCAGGACCACGTGGCTAAGGATCAAAACTGTTCCAGATTCTGTGCCTTTTGAATAGCCTCAGAGGATGAAACGAGTTAGCACATTTCATGACCCCAGTGATGGTACAGAGAAGATGCAGATTGGTAACTGGAAAACTTAAATCTTGGGGGGGGTTGTTTTATATTAAAACAAAGCTGTTTGCATAATCTGCTTCAGTGTACAGCTGAGCAATCTATGCTAGAAGTGGTGGCTCCAACTTGTAAGTGTGTAGAATAGTTCACATTGGCCTCTTCAGCGGAGGATGTGCTGACACGTTAGATCACGTTTTCAAAGAGCTGCATGGAGCGCATGATGTTTTCATCCTATATGGGAGAAAGAGAAGGAGTTCATCTGCAGGGTTTATAATGGAAAGTACATCCTTAAGTATGGCCTATGACCTTCTTGTGCTGCTTTGTGTTGGCCAATATATCTCTTCTTCATTCTATACAAATAACTACAAGGCTTTATTTTATACTTTCTCGAATATGCCTTTAGATATTTTATGTCTTAACTTGGTAGGAGACCAGGGTGTTTCTCAAATGATGTCAGGATGCAAACAGTGAATGTGATGGCTAAGGCTGGCTGTTAACAGCACATGGTATCTACTAAAGCAAGCGGCTGGGCAGTCCTGTGATGGGTTTTCTGGACAAGATTACTTGGAGCAGGCAGACCCACCCTAAATTTGGGTGGCGTCAGGACATGGAAAACAACTTTGCTTTTTGCCTGCTTGCTTTCACTCTTGCTGGCAAGTTGATGGATCCTGTTCTTACTGTACCCCTTTGCCAGTATTAAAATTAACTTCTTCAGGGTTTCCACAGAGACTGAAGGTCAGCAGCTCTCCAGGAGTCTTTTAGGACTCCAGTGCCAGATTGAGACTATGTGGACACGCAGCCTTGTGAACTGAAGAACTACAAATTCTCAGTCTCTACAGTGTGAGACCGCCATTCTTAAACTAGTATAAACCAATCTAATTAAATCCCCCCCATGCATGAAGTTGAATCACTCTAGGTGAGCTAAGTCTAGATTTCCAGGGAGCACATAACTGTTAGATTTTCCAGGTGAGAAGATTGTCTTGTTACTGTGCTCAGCTTCTACAGTTGATTTCTATTTTGCTTACTTCCCATTGGCTGTGCTCACTGTAGCTGATGCTAACAAAAGGGAGAGTTTTTGTGTTTCCTTACTTACTTTTTGGCAACTTTCAATGAACTCATCTATGGTAACAACACCATCTTTATTTTTGTCCATCTTCTGTTGAGAAAGAAAAGAACAAAACATTGTATTGGATGGCCTTTTGATATTCTCCCCATACCCAATTGACTGACACGGATAAGAATGTAGGACACTGTGTTATGTGGGACAATTCCATGCTAGGAGGAGCTAGTGGCTTCCTACAATGGCGGGGTCAAATCATCATAGGTTGTATCCTTTTCCACACAATGTGAAGCATGAATCATCTAAACTGATTTCTAAATAAGACAGAGTTCATTCAGTTTGTGGAAATGTAGAGTCTTGATATTTCCTTCTATAAAATGGGAGAGTAGTACTGAGAATTTATTTTTAAGGTTATTGTGGGAACTGCATGACAACAGTTATGAAACAGGGGAATGACTTAGTCAGGATGAAGTGACTCTTCTGGAGTTACAATTTTCTTTAACAATGAATTCAAAAGCCCAAAATATGAAATTAAGATACTATGTGTCCTATTGTTCTGTCCCTGTGAATAAACATTTTCCTTCCCATTTTGTCTCTTTGAATCAACATTCTTCCTTTTTTTTTCTCGTCAAGGTGCTTTGGAAATATCTAGAAATCTGTTCATAGCTGTCTTCCCTCCCGCCTTCCCTCGCTCTCACGTCCCCACCTGGAAAAATGTCTCCACATGCTGTCGGGGCGCGTCTTCCTTAAGGACAGGATATGTGCATTTCCCCATCATGTCATATATTGCTTTCATTATGTCCAGCATTTCCTGAAATGGAAAGGCACTCGTGTGAGACTGCACACCAAGTGAAGAAGGGCATCCAGATGCATTAGGAGATTGTGTTCTGGTCACTTGTTTCTTACGTTCTTGCTGAGCTGCCTTTTAGTTTGCCAGAAGCCAACAGCCCCAAAGCAGTGGAATCTGAATGTAACAATCGACTGTGAGATTTCAGTTTTGCAATTAAGTAGATTCCCATGTATCTCACTTGGTTGGGAAAGGAATAGTCTGATTTAATGTTTAATACATAGACTTTGTTTTCCTGGATTATTACACATTTATTGATTTCTACTTATTAGAAATATTTTGCATTTAAAACTAAACTAAGTACTGATTATAAGTAATTAGTAAAGTCCCTGGAGACTTTTCTATTTTTATCACTTTTTCCTAATTTTGCTTTAACTGAAGAAGTCACACAAATTCAAATATTTTAACTAGGAAGCACCTTAACATTTCATTAGCTTTTAAAGTAAAATCTATTTTTTTTGCCATGTCATTTTAATCTTCTAAGACAAAAATAATATCTAGTTTCTTAAATATTAGATTTATTATCTGACATGAAGCCCATCTTAGATTCAGCAGATGATACAGTTCTATTCATATTTACTTTTGAGAGAATGTATTGCATGATAAAGCAGTTTGCAAAAAAATAAATGAAACTTTATAAGGTGTTTCTAACATAGATAAATAGTAAGATATAAGTAAAATATATGCAAAGTTGATGAGCTATATTAAACCTAGAAAGGGATAGAACATTAGCACTGTGTTCAGTTCTCAGCATTGCAGTAAACAAAAGAATGGTTCAAGTACGAAGAGCTAAAATTCTTCATGTCCTCTAGGTTCCCTAATGTTCTTGAGGTACCTAGGCAGTGGATATTCATGCTATGCTAAATCTGGAAGAAGTGCATCTACTCATGAAGTCTTAAATTTAGCACTCTTTGATGATACCTAATCTTTCTTCATGTATCCTTGGTGACTAACCATGCAGTGGTACCCTGTCACACGGAGTCTGTGTCCCGTAAAGCATGTTCATGTCGCTGGTCCTGAGTACCTTATCTCAAATGGGACTGTTTGTTCAAGCCTTCACTCTGGGGAAGATAGCAATGTAGAGAGAAATATAGGCCTTGTGACCCTTAAATATGCCCAGGCTTCCAGCAGAACGTTCTTTCAATCTTATTAGCATCCTACACAAAGGGTGACTACCTTCCCTCATCCCTTATCTTCTGTTGTTTTAAATCAGCAAACCTTTTTAATTTGTGAATACCACATTATTAACATACCTCCAGTTCTTTTTTTTGAGCACAACGTTGTCCTGATTCACCCCCAAGCAAGGGAAATACCTGACAGCCATTGGGTGGTATAGCTTTGGTAGCTGTTGATTTTCTGGAACCCTTGGCCCCCAAACTATTGTCTACCTGATATGAGAAGGCCTCTGCCACTCTCAAGGATTCTGACTTTGCCCCATATTATCAACAGAAAAAAGGGGATATAAAATTGATATATTTCATGTTTTCTTTGGAGGTTTACTACAAATGAGTTTATCTATTACATTTTTATTAGAATATATCCCATTTCTGCCAACATATCACAAAATAGTTTTGATTTCGTAAAACGTGACTTTTAAAGTAATCGTTGAAATTGTCTAATACTCTAAAGTTAATCAAAACTATCTCAGAGGGTACTTAAATTGGTGTGTCATCTCTTACTTCTTTAGTGATGTAGCCGTCTTTGTTTATATCATACAGATTAAATGCCCAGTTGAGTTTTTCTTGTACTGTTCCCCGAAGCAAAATGGAAAGACCTTTGATGAAATCCTAAAATGAAATTAAAATAGAATTTAGAATATGATAAAATTCCCTCTTAAATGATCATAGCAAAATTAACAACCCTGTGGATTTTGAACATGTTTCCAGTGTATTTTTAGTCTTCAGTTCCTCAGTGTTCTTTGTAAGCATGAACTGTACCATACCCTTTAACATTTTCATCTAATTAGCTGCTGAGTTAAATTAATCATGGCACTGGAAATTATACCTTTATACGTGAGTACCTAGACAGCAGAGCATGCACACACACACACACACACACACACACACACACACACACACATTCTTTAAAAGAAGAAATAATATTCATGAGTAAGAAATGCAGGTTTTCCATAAGAAACAAATAATCTGTACTCTTTAAGTAGAAGTCAAGTTATAATTGGTATTTGGAAAGTTGTGGGAAAAAAAAGCTGGAGCCACAGTGAGTGGATTCAAACTAGCATCCTTTATCTCTAATTTCATATTCATAAAAATGAGGACAATATCTCCCTCATAAAGATTTTACAATGATTGAAATGGTTAATATATCTCTTTGGGCATAGGCCATGAAGCTGTTTTTACTCTGAAATTTTCAGCTAAAGTTTAAATGGATTTGTTCACAGGGAAAGGGATCCAAGTTAACCTGAGAAAATTCTCAGGTATTTGTTGTTATACGAAGTCAATATTACAATGTAATACACTCTTGGAGTGACAGTCTCCTGTTAGAAATGAAAAACTGCGGGGAAATGCAGAGGTCACCCTTTGGGTGAACTTGAATTCTCTCTCCTATTCTGTATCCCATTATTTTACAGCTGTTTTCCTGTGCCAGTTTTTACATAGTGTTTTTCTTTCTTTGGTAGTACCTTTGGAGCTGTTAGCATACATACAGCTCACAAATTAAAATTTATGTAAGAAAGCTGGCGGAAAGTTCTCCCCTTCCCAAACCGAAATTAGTCATTTCTTTTTCAACAAATTTTTGTGACTATGTATATTTATTTATATGCATTCTCCTTTTCTTTAAATAAATGGTAGCTTAATATGACATTCTGTACTTTATTTTGTTTCCACTTGTCCACAATGAAATATTGAAAAAGAGTCCTTTTAACACAATGGGAACTCTTGTTGCTTGCCTTCTTAATAAAGGGGGTATTCCATTTGGATATATATATGTATATATATGTGTATATATACATATGTATATACATACATATGTATACACACACACACACACACACACACACATATATGAGACAGGGTTTCTCTGTAGCTTTGGAGCCTGTCCTAGAACTAGCTCTTATAGACCTCAGGCTGGCCTCGAACTCACAGAGATCTGCCCGCCTCTGCCTCCAGAGTGCTGGGATTAAAGGCATGCACTACCACCGACCAACTTTGGATATGTTTCTATTAGTGTTTCATGTACCAAGAGAGAAACCCAACATCATTCTTGTCTCTAATGATAGAACATGGCCTGTCACCTCTGGCCAAGACCACCAGATTTGAGGCTGACATTATTACTGAACCTAGTCCAAGTCTAAGTGATTCTGAGGGTCTTGGACTCTTCTAAGGAAAGTTAACCAGGTTAAAGGTGCTCTTCCCTGTATGACAGGAAGTTAATCACAAAGTTCAAGGACTGTTGGTAGCATCTTACTGTCAAACTGGGCCACCCTCAGTGTGCAGTTAGAGCCATTTCTGGCCTTTTCATTCCTATGAGCCAATAAAGACCACACTGTTGTTTTCCATTATTCTATGATTTCTAGTCTTATTAGGGAACGCACTCCTTTTATGCATACATTCATTGTAAGTTCTAAGTATCTTGAACAGGCTCACACTAAACAGTGGCTATGACCCAAGGTTCCTGCCCTAACTCTGTCACAGGGAAGGGGAGAACAAAACAGCCCAGGAGTAAAACTACCTTTTTATTATAAACTAGCTAGAGATAAATCATTCCCAACAGGACTACTGCTCTCTATCCTGTGTTATGAAAATGCCTAAGAGGGAAAGAAGTAGAAACTACAGCTGACTCCCTCAATTTCCCCGGTCAGTTTCTGCTGGATGTGTGTAAATGTCTCTAATTCTCAATTTGATGACTACTTTCCTGGAGTTACTCGTCCTTCTTATACTTGAACACCTTGCCCAAGGGGACACTGTTCTGCCCAGGTTCTCTATCAGGAAATGCAGTCATTAAGAGACTTCCTAAGCTGATTTCTGCTAGAGGCATTTAGAGCCCAATTTGATAATATTTTGGTATTCTCTCTTTCTCTCTCTCTCT
>NW_004949103.1:13429913-13431407 GCF_000317375.1 Microtus ochrogaster
CTCCCTCCCTCCCTCTCTCTTTCTCTCTCTCTCCTCATATTTGGCTTACTATATTCTTGATAAACCCATCCATAATTAAAAGTACAACTATTGTAGACCCTTCTCTAGACGACAGAGAGCAAGGGCTGACGTTGTAAGAACCTAGTCCTGTTCAGCTGAGGTCTTTCTCTTCCACCTGACATCCCTTTACTCAGTCTCAGGGCAGCTGCTGACTATTTCCCGAGCTTTAGTCATTCTTTCTTCTGTCAGCCAAAGATGACCCTGACTGAGAATAACCCATCTGGAGGC
The DNA here is from genome assembly GCF_000317375.1 of Microtus ochrogaster. Taxonomy (NCBI): domain Eukaryota; kingdom Metazoa; phylum Chordata; class Mammalia; order Rodentia; family Cricetidae; genus Microtus; species Microtus ochrogaster. The sequence goes on from NW_004949103.1 coordinate 13,430,202, forward strand.
AGATGCAACAAAGTCCAGATAGGAAACAGTAAATGACTCGCTAAAGGTTACAGAGGTGACAGACTAGGCACAGGAAGTCATTAAGACACCCGGGTGTGCTGTAACTTGTTTTCTTCACCTTGGACTTCCTGTCATTGCTCAGAGCCAGGGTGGCCATGCTGCTGGGCAGCGTGTTCAGGTGTTGAGTCTGCACAAATTCCAGGCTGCCGCACACCACCCTGCCTACCCAACCGGGCAACGTGTTCCACCATTGACCTTACCCTTCTCTCACACATCAGTGCCATCTCTAATTCCACCTCTCTCCGCGGAGCATGCACCGCTCTGCTGCTCCATCTTTTCCACCTCTCCACTGCATATTCATTTGATGTAATGCCATTGGAAACTACACTGTATAATATACTGTATAACATGCAGTACAGTTTTTGCCCAAATAGCTTTACGTGCATATATTCCTTTCAACCAATCATTGGCCTGGTTCAAGTTTGAAGCACTGTAAATACTGGATCACTGCTGAGATCCATCTCATATATCCTGCTTTTGTCCAGAGCTAGGTAAGGAATTGGGGCAGGTTCCATAAGAGCTCCCGGCTGCCACACATCTCTGCCTCTGTGCTTGTAGCCTGCATGCAGTACCACTGCCCATGCTCTCAGTTTCCCAGCGGGGCAAGCCGGGTGGGCTACAGCCACAGCAGCTTCGTTTTGGGGGCTGGCCCTATTCGCAGTGACAGCTGTTTCTGAAGGACAAGCTCCTTTGTGTACTCTAGTAGCTCATGGATGGAGTCAATATTGAGTTGAACCTACTCAAAGTGCTGGATCTGAGACTGGGTGGTAGCAGAGTTGGTCAACCTGCTTGGGCCTTCCAGGCATCATCTGCCTGCGTGGGCCTTCCAGGTGCAGTCATATCTTTTTAAATAGTTAGTGCCCTGGAGAGTGATCGTAATGATACTAAATTAAAATATAAGTTCCTTGATTTAACCTCTCTGGTGGCCTTTAAGGATTTGATAAATGTTAAACAATATTCATAAATATGTATACAATAAATACAATTACAAACATAATCCCTAATATAAAGAAAGCTGTACTGAAAAATCCTGTAAGCACACATAAGTCTAACATCTACTAATATTATTTCCATTCTGTATTTTCTCACATATATCTGAGCATACATTTATAATAAAAGCTATACATATGATCTTTTTTTTTTTTT
>NW_004949103.1:13431507-13434592 GCF_000317375.1 Microtus ochrogaster
CCTCGAACTCCCAGAGATCCGCCTACCTCTGCCTTCCGAGTGCTGGGATTAAAGGCGTGCGCCACCACCACCCAGCCCATACATATGATCTTAAATGTGTTGTAGATATTGGATATATTTTATTCTATATGCATATGTTTACAGGATTACATATACATGTTGCACATTATATCATTGTTGCACTTATACCAGCATTTTAGTATTGGCTAACATCACATATTATTTGGTATTTTTATTTACTATTACAAATATTTTGTCACATCACTGAAAATCTTTTGTGACCTCTTTGAAGTAATTGTATGGTTGACTCATAAAAGTGTATCATGTTTACAAAACAGGAATAATTTTATGCTTTGATATAATAGTTTAATCAATGACTTCTGAACATTTTGAACCACAATAAAAATCACACTGTTTTTTTTTGTTTTTTTTGGTTTTTTTTAATTTTTAAGATTTCTTTTTTACTCTGTTATGTGGAGTTTTGCCTGCATGAATGTCTGGGCCTTTAAAGGCTGGAAGTTGGAACTGGATCCCCTGGAACTGGAGCCACAGACTGTTGTGAGTTGCCATGTGGGTGTTGAGAATTGAACCCCTTGTCCTGTAGAAGAGCAACCCATGCTCTTAAATGCAGAATTATTGCTCCAGCCCCCAAGAATCATATTTTAAATGGCAATCCACCACCACCCAGAGAGATACAAACACACATTAATGGAAATGTAATTTTATGCAACCATGGGCCTGAACTTGAAGTTATCATGATGATAGCCTTCATTTTTCTCTCACTATTTTTCTAAAATGTTATGGTCACTGAACTCTAATTTCTGTACCTCCATGGCTTCATTTGAAGCTTGCATGCTGCGCAGTGATATGGATATAAAACAACTCATTTTGTTACTTCCTATTGTTGAATATGTAAATTAATTAAAATGTTTCTTTTTAGAAATGATTCTGCAGCAAACTTTTTTCTCTTTTTCTCCAAATTTTGTCTCATTTTCCTAAGGAAGAAGAATTAGTAAGTGGCCCTAAGACACAGAAATTTAATGTAATCATGATGAGACATTGTTACTTTGAGGACTGTCTGGCTCAGCAGTCCCTTGTGTTAGAAAATGCCAGCTGCTCATGTCACCCAAGGAATGCACACTGTGCTGTTGTATTTGCTTTGTAGATGGGTGCTCGGGGCTGTGACAAAAAGCACTGAGCTTGGAAACAGCAGTGTTGGAAGCAGAAACAGACTTCTGGTTCGAATTCCAGGCTTCCCTTTTAGTTTGGACTGAGGTCAAGGCCTGTGGTCATGTAGAATATCAAGCTACCGATGTGAGCCTCACAGTCATTGCTGGCTTTTTAGGAAAGAATTGTGGGGTGATGTGAAGGGGGAGCTCCGGACCACTTCAGTCTCTGACGAGTGGCATTGCAGAACAGTTAGAGGTGTCAGTGTTTTTTTGAGACAGGGTTCCTCTGTGTAGGACTGGCTGTCTTGGAATTCACCTGATAGACCAATCTGGCCTCAAACTCATAGAGATCCACCTGTCTCTGTCTCCCAAGTGCTAAGATTAAAGGCATGCACCACCATGGCCTGGCAGGAATTCATAATTGTTTACATCAGTGAATAAATATATTAGAAAAAGAGCCTCTGAAAAGTCAGCAGAACCAGTTTGTGTATTCATGTGCAGATATAAATGCTATTGGATGGCAGGAGTGGCTTAAAGATGCTGTCTAATAAGTGTATGTCCAGGGTTACAACCTCAGCTGAGAGCTACAGATACTGACTTCAGACTGTGGAGACTAAACAGATTGTAACCAGGACCCCTGACCTTACTAGCACTGAAAATTTTTCATGAGACATAATTTTCTGTCCTCATTAGATGAATATTTTAGTGTCAACAGCTTTAAATAGAGGTAAGTTAAAGTGACAATAGAGCCGACAGAAACATTTCTTCCTGACTATACTACAACAGTATGAGTATCAGGATAAGTGGGGTCACACAGGCTTTTAATGCAAGATATAAAATAAATATTAAAGTAATATAAATAAGTGCTGCATTTATTTATTTCTGCCTGGAGATGGAAGGACAGATTGTCCATGTAGAATTCCAAATAACTAAGTTATCTCTTTTGCTTCCCTTCATGCACAATGATTTCTTTCTAATGAGCATTGTTTTGCAATCGGGGAGACACTGTACTACACAACTTAACAAATACTGTTTTAGGCAGTAGGTCAGACAAGGTCAGCATCTACTGTTATGAATCATTTGGACAGTCTGAAATCACTCTACATGATAAAATAGTCCTCTCCCTCTGCACTCCGGATTTCCCAAACCAATAACCCCAATGTAATCAAGAGAGAGAACCACCATAGAAATCTGAACTGAAGGCATTTTACCAAATGCCTGAGCAATGCCTCCTCAAAATTTTCAAGATAGTTACAAACAAGGCAAGCCTAAGATGCTGTCTGCAAGAGTCTACGGTGGCATTATGTCTAAATCAAATGTGTCCAGGGCTAAATGAAATGTAATCCTAAATGGGGTACTTGGGTCAGAAAAAGGACATCCAGGAAAATCCAAAGAAATCTGAATATAGCATGGAATTTAGTTAATAATAATGTGTTCATATTCCTTAACTGGTCCAAGAATGTTCTATTAACCTATGATATAAAAAAGAGGTACTGTATGTCATATGGGATTTCTGTGCTATCTGCATTTGTATGTAAGTGCAAAACATGGATAATATTAAGCAGTTATTATAAAATGAGTTATAAAAAAGAGATAGGTCATCAGACCATGGGAACAGTTACAGATATTTATTATATGTATACTTTTCTTGATCTGTTATACTCTGTTGGTTCCAAAATTTTAGAGAATATGAAGGCCTTGGCCATAAAGAGAGTCACAGGACATATAGTTGGAGGTTACAGAAAGTGGAGGGGAAAGCATCTGGGCCATAAAGTGCTGGACCTCTGATGTTAAGAAATGAAAAGCTTCTGTAAAGCAAAGGACACTGTCACTAAGACAAAAAGGCAACCTACTGACTGGGAGAAGATCGTCACCAATCCTGCAACAGACAAAGGTCTGATCTCCAAAATATATAA